>NW_010412286.1:0-14289 GCF_000710305.1 Buceros rhinoceros silvestris
GGAGCTAGTGCGGGAGTCAGAGGACCGGCGGTACAGAGGAGAGAGGAGCTCCCTCCAGAAGGGGTGGTTCAGGGGAGGGGGACGCTGCTGCTAGGGCCGGGCGAGAAGCCGCGTTCGGAAGGAAAGGTTGGGGAACAGGCAGGCTGTATGTAAATGTATGGTGCGTGTTCCTTTGTCGTCTGCTGCGCCGAGAGTGAGAATGTGAAGGAGAAACTGGGGACTGGCAGACAGAGCTGGGACTGCTCTGCCTGGAGAAGGGAAGGCTCAGCAATTGTCACGAATGTGTACAAGTACCTGAAGGGAGAATGCGAAGAGGATGGAGCCAGGCTCTTCTCAGTGATGCTCGTAGAAGTTGTGGGCGCTCCGCCTTTGGAGATATTCAAAAGCTGTCTGAACGTGGTCCTGGGTGACCAACTCTGGGTGGCCCTGCCTGAGCAGGGGAGCTTAGACCAGATGGCTCTTCAGAGAGCTCTGCAAGCCTCAGCATCAACGTGTATGTGCACATACATACAGTATGTGTGGTAATAACATCAAAAAAAACCCCCTTCCTCACCCGTTTTGAGAACATCTTTTTTCTGTTGACTCTGCCTTAGGTGTGAGGCAACGTACAAGAAGGACTGATTCATGAAGTATTGTCTGTCTTTTTGTAAAATTAAGCTGTCCTCTGGAGGATTTTTGTATATAAAACTAAATTTATAGAGTAAAAATATTTTTTAAAAAAATTTAAAGCTTTATAAACATCTCTAAAACTTCCATGTAAATATTTTTCAGATTGTGATGGTCCTTTTCAAGCAACTCAGCTGTGGAATAGTATTATTCATGCTCTTCACAGGCAGGTGGAAATCAAAAGGCGTAGACAACATCTGAAAACATACAAAAACTGTTTCACCGGCTCAAATGCTGTTGATGTGGTACTGAGCCATCTTATGCAAAGCATGTACCTAAGCTGCAATGATATTTCTCGGCTGAAAGGAGCCCGTGTGTGCCAGGCATTGATGGATCACAAGGTGTTTGAGCCAGTTGGAGCAAAGCTTCTCTTATTCAAGAATGAGAAAGAAACAGAGTTTGAAGACTCAAACGCTAGTCTCTATAGATTTGTAAACAGCAGTCTTACTCCTCTTCCCAGAAAGAATGAAGACAATGAGAGTTTATCACCTGAGCAAAGCTGCAAACAGAAGACAAAAAGACGTTCCAAGTGAGTTACTGTGAACTGTTCTGGTTTCTTTGTTTGTTTGTTTTGTTTTAAAGTTTAGGTGGGTAAACTAGATGAAGTTATGTCTATCTAACCCTGGTATTGGAGATTATTGAAAACTACCTGCTCATTTTGAGAAATGTCATGCCTAACTTGATAGTTAATATTTTTTGATGGTGTTAAACAGCTTTGATCTGTTCTTTGTTATTTAGAATACAGTCTGGCACAGCAGCATAAGCCTAGGAATCATTTTGGTTTGCAATTAATTGTTCTGGAATCTAAGAATTAGCAAGAATGAGCTACTTGCTGGAAGTTGGTTAAAGAAATAGAACTAATAAACAATGTTTGGAATCAATATCCTTGTTCTTTCCACAAAGCAGGTTTGGATGATTGGTTTTCTAGTAGCAGGATAGACCCCAGATACAATGAAGCCCTAAAGTCTTGATTTAACGGCAATTTAGAAAGCAACGAAAAGATAAATGTGTCCTGATCGTTTTTATTATACATCTAATTTTTTCCCCTCCCTAAGCAGATCGAACTGTGAAACAACGCTTTCAAACCCCTTAGCATTAGAAGCAGCTGATAGAAAGAGGGTAGAGGAGCTTCTTCAATCGATAAATGTTCATGCATCTTTACCTCCAAAGATCATGGTTAATGAACCAACTCATCTGCTTTCAAAAAATGGTGAGGATTGAATTTTTTGTTTTAAAAGTTTTCACTGTGTCTGCGTGGGGTGAACACCTCCTTTTTGATAAGCCCTGTCCTAAATTTAACATGTCACTAATGAAAAAACAGCTGAGTGCTAAGTAGGTACATGCTTATAGTAAGTAAACTGTAGGAAACAAAACAGGATTAAGCTTTTGCAGGATGGGGCTATTCCATTTATGCAAATACCACTTCAGAAGGAAATAGGGTTTAAGATTAAGTGAATTTGTATGATATGATTCCTTTGAATCTTTTCTTGTATGTATAGGGCAGAATATTACTAATTCTAATATGATAGGGGAGACAGATGTTCTCTTTAAAGCCTTTTTTCTTAGCATTCTTCTTTTGATCCCTCTTCCCCAACACAGTAAGATCACACTATGCTGTTACCTTGTTTTCTCTGAATACTTAAAACATTCTTGAGTAAAACCAAAGATTAGTCTTTTACATAAGATCTTATTTCTGAGATTTGTTTGTTTGTTTATGGTATCAGTAATAGATGATGTCTGGAAACAGCAAACTCTGCTACGACTGCTGCAGTTAATTGATGTTCCGCTTCTAGAAGGTATCTTGGTGTCTTCAGTGAAGACAAAACCAGACTGTTTCAGCAAAGAAGAAGACCTGATTATCTCAAATACTTTCCTGGACAGAGAGGTTACATGTAGCTTAAACTTGCCTGAGTAAGTTATACATCTGTAAAATTGATATGTTAGTAAATGCTTCATTTTACTCTTGATCAAAGGTTTGTGTTAAAGGAACAAAATAGACACCGTTATACTTGTAGATGGGGTGGCATTAATGTACTTTTTTCCACAAAAAGTATATATAGGTTTAGAATTGGACATTTGAGGATAGTAAGTAAACATTAAAGTTTTAACCTCAAGTGTTGAAAACACTCCTAGTTTCTAGACATTTCATTCTTAGGTCTCTATAACATACGTTAGAACTTGAAAAAATTTATTCTGAGGCTTTTTGTTTGTTTGGCACAGTTCCCAGTGGTGGTGCTGTAAAGATATAACGTCAATAAGGCATCTATTGTTAGCAACAGAAAAGAAGCAGCTAAGCTGTAGCCCTGAAGAATGCCTATATCATGAGAATATAAAAGTGAAAGTGGCTGCATGTCATCAGTGCTCCTTTCCTTAAATGTTCTCTTATTTTTATAGTGTTCCTGTTGATTACTCTTGGGCTGAGCTCTATCTTAGCATGTACTTTTAATGAATATGTCAAAGCATGTGTCTCTCGTGTGCATGTCTTAGGCGCTGCTTATTTCTGTCAAATCAATACAGTTTTTATCTGCTTGGGAGATTGAGGTCGATCGATCTGAATACCTAAAGAGACTCGCTCTTACAGTTTTCGTGAACTCTTGCTTTAGGGAGAAATTGTTAATATTTTTACATATGTTTAGAGTTTTATATAAGCTAATGAAACTCCTGGTTCCAAACTAAGTTTATTGCTGAATAACATCTTACTTAACTCCACGGGTTTTTCTTCCCAGTACAGCTTAATGAGCACTGTTTCTTTGGTGCTTTATATTTCTTTTGTACTTGATTCTTGGGTGATTGGTGGGTTTGTGTCTCTTGGAATGTCTCATATGTGGTGCTTACTCTGTATTGTTCTGCATTAAGTGTCTCTAACATTTGGGTCTTTGGTTATGTATCAGATGAGTGTTAAGAAAATTAAATACTTGCTTCATTATTTTACAATTACTTAAGTGGGGCACTGGAGTAACATTTTGTAGACACTATCTTATTTAGGTCTGGCTTATAGCATGCTTGAGAAATGGAAAATTCCAGGTATGAAGAACAGCCACCAGTATTACAAGTAGTTGTAGGACTAATTGCCCCCAATATGAAGGTGGGAAAGTAAGCATAATTTATATCTCAAACTTTCTGTCTTCAGTTTTCAAGTATTGTCACGTTATGCTTGAAAAAATCAAATACCTGCTCTGCATGTCAGTACTTAAAAACTGTAACCAAATGCTGCTTGCAGTGATTGTACTGCTTGTGGGATCATAACTAAAGGGAGGTCCTGGTCCTGTGTTTACTTTAACCCATTTATGCATCCAAGACTTATGCTATCTTTGTTGGCCACAGCAGTGCTAGCAAAAGCTTGTTTATCTAGCTGTCCAGCTCTGCTCTCCATGATAAAAATAAGATTTTGTGGCTTTTAAATAATTTTTGCATCTTCTCATTAGAGTTTTATTCAGTTCAAGCTATTTAATATCTAAAGAGTCAGAGAAACATAATTCTCTATCTGTGCAGCGTTCAAATATGTGACTATACCTGCATGGTTATTTCTATTTCATTTTCTTTAAATAAGAATAGGCAGAGTGTTTTAAAGTAAGTGTTAAAACTAACTTTTCCTTCTACAGGCTTGACAAATGGCTCTATGCTGCAATTGAATGCTTGGAGTATTTCCCAGACCAATTCATAGTGATGGTTGGTCAGCAGTTACCTCAAAGCACTAACAAACCCAGCAGTCTGAATACATACAAGAAGATTCTTTTTGACATTATAGTGAAGTATTATAGTCAAAAGAAGTACCCCCTTCTTGCCACTCAGGATCTCGATATTCATTCAGGAATTATAGAACTCATAGGTAAGAGCAACCTGAAACAAAAAATACAAGTGAAAGCTGTATAAAGGATGGGTTGTAATTTACTAAGCGTTAATTGACTGCTTTGTAGCACCATTTGCAATGCTATTGCTGATGCACTTTATAGGTTGGAGGGTAATGCTCAAGGTCACTAGTTGGAACCTCTTCTCAAGTCAAGGACAAATTTTAAAGTTAAATCAAGTTGCTTAGGGCCTGGTCCAGATGAATTTTCAAAGTCTGCAAGGATAGAGATTCCCCAGCCTCTGTGCGTGACCTGTTTCAATGTGTGTATGTATATAACTACTCTCACTGTGAACATTTCTTACTGCTAGTCAGAATTTCCCTTATTGCTACTTGTGACTAATAATATAAAAATAAAGTCATTGCTGTGAAGTATTCCCTTGTTAAGGTTTTGTAAGTTCTGGACTTGGGGTTTTTTTTAAGTAGTAGAAGTTATTTAAAATTATAAAAAGGGCTGTTGAGATTGTGTTTCAGGCTGTGATCCCCCCAAAAAAACCCTCCCTACATATGCTCACAAATAAAACAGAAGAGTTTTCTTTAAAAACAAGTGTAAGATTAATCCTGCCCTAACTAGGTGCTGTTACTTCTTCAGTTCTATTGGATTTATGGAGTCTTAACAAAAATTTCAGGTTTTAGAGAACAATGACAAACTTACTGACATAGAAGCACAGTTGGCCTGTATAAAAATTGAAGCAGGGTGGTGGATCCTGTGATGAAAACCTCATGAAAATATAAAAGGCAATATTTTTATCAGTAGTGTTTGACTAAGGGGGGAAAAAAAAATCAAATTATAATAGAAATAGTGAAAGGGAAACTATTGCAAAATTACATAACCTATCACAAAAGAGTGCTAATTTGAAATATCTGAATTAGCTACTGGTAACTTCTGCTACGTTTGCTTCAATTAAAGATGTTGTTATTCATATAAAAAATACAAAACTGATATAAAACAATATTACAGAATGTTACTGAATTAGAGAATCAAAACAGCCAAATCTGTAGGCAAGGGAGAAGACAGCAGGGAGGTGGTGGAGACCATCCCTGGAAGTGTTTAAAAGCTGTGTGGATGTGGTGCTGAGGGACATGGTTTAGGGACCCCGGCAGTGCAGAGTGAACAGTTGGACTTGATCTTAAAGGTCTTCTCCAACCAAAATGATTCTATGATAATTCTGCTGAATTACTCCAATGCTTTGGTTGCTTATAGGTCTTTTTCTTATCAAGTATCTATCTGCTTGATCTAAATTATGTGACCTGTTAATGTCCAGGGCTCTTCTGCTTTCTTATTCTTGCTTTAATTTTATCATCTTTCCAGCCTGAGTTAGTCTCTCCCAAAAGCAGTTTCTAAAGCTTTCTTTCTTTTTCATGAAGTGGTAGCCATAATTTTATCATTAGGAAATAATTCTGTGTTCTGGGGTCTTCAGCTGTGTTCTGGCTCATACTAGATCGCTGTTAGGAGATTGTGCTTAACTATGTTACAACTGTTTTTCCCTCTCAGTGCTATGGAATAGATTATGGTCATCAGTGCAGAATAACTTGGATTCTATTAGTAATTTTCAAGTAGAATCCAGTGCTGTTAACCTTACTTTGTTAAAGTGCTGATGTTCTGACTCTAGTGCAAAAAGGAGCTCAAATTAACTATGAACATCTACATATTTGAAATACTTTCAAAATTATTTTGAAAAGCTGCAGTTAGCTAAAGTACAACTTCTTTTTGTTACCAATGTGTATACATTTATAACTGTATTTTCTTCAGTTGTTAAACAGTTTGGCTGGTTATACAGATCTGTTGTGAAGTCCAACAAGTTGCAGTGTTTGTTGCCTTTAAAACAGACAGACCTAGAGTGCTTATGTTGCGGATTAATGAAGTTGGTCAAACTAGTCCATGTGTTTATTGAACCTTTTTACACTGGAACTTTTATTTTCTGTATTCTTCTAAAGTAACTCAGTAAAGCTTTAATCACAGATTAGAGAAACTCTTAATCTTTTTCCTCTAGAAATTACTTACCTTCCTGTCTTCATATCGACACTTTTACCTGAGTTGATCATGTCCTTTTGCAATTCTTTCCTGCTTTTTTGACTGCCTTTCCTTTGGAAAAGGGACACTTGCCCTTCTAGTGTTTTTTAAGCAAAGGTTGTTTTGAATGGCTTGTGGTACAGCCCTGAAAGTCCTGGATTATTTCTTGTAAATAACTTCTGTTCCAGTAGTAGGATAGAAGATCATACATAGATTCTATTCTTGTACCTGCCCTCATCTTCCTCTTGCCCTAAGGAAGTTACTTGGCTTTTTGGTATTTCCTTGCTTTCAGAGTGAAAATAACTAGAATTATCATCTAAAGCAGTTTTTATTGGAGGTTATTTGCACCTTAGCACATTTCCTTGAGAAATGTATGAACTAATGGCTTAAAAAGGCAGGGGTGGAGACCAGCCAATCAGCAACAAAAACACAGAAAAACAAAATACCTCCACATAAAAGAGAAAGTTAATCGTTCAGCAAATTAATTACTTGGAGATGAATCCTGGAATATGATACAAGATGTGTAAACATGAGCAGTGCAAACATCACTTCAATGCTTGCACATTTTACACAACATAGTGATGTTGTGTGTATATCGTCCTAGTACATCTGTTCCCTGACTAGCTACGGAACAAAGGTTTTAAGCTTGTAGTGATTAAATGCTGTATGGAGTCTTGTGAAAAGGTTTTAGAAGTCACTGAGATAACCTGCTTGGTTTAGAAGGAACCTCGCCAAATGGCATTAATATTGGAATTTGAGTATGTATTCTTGACTCTGAAAATGAACAGTTGCACTGGATATGCTGTTTTACTCCATTGCAGAAAAAGGAAAAACAGATCAAGCTCTAGAGGCATCACAGCTTTATTTAAAATTATTAGCACCAAATATCCGGGAAGAACTACATAGACTCCTGACATTTGTAGCCATTGCATCTGAATCTGAGGGCTACAAATTACAAAAACAAGTAAGTATCTATTATATTTAGCATGGGAAATAGCACTTTCCTATGGTAAAGCTAACTTTGTTTTTTCAATAGTTAGAAGTTTCTGTTTTCATGTTTCCAATGTGATTAGTTTTAAAACAAATCTCAAGATGTTCTTCCCGCGGATACAATCCTGTTACACTTAGTCTTTGCTGACTCATTGCAAGTAAATCTAATGCCAAATCTGAGTTGTTCTTTTTCTAGTTTGATAACAGATCAGTGATCATCAAGACTTGCACTAAATTCATCTTACAAAATAAGACATTGTCAAAACCACAGGCAGAACTGCTGACTCAGTTTCTGATAGACAATCACTCTGAGCTCTCCAAGGTAACATTTTCCTTACATTGGCTTTGCCATTTTAAATATTAAATGCCATGAAGTGCCTTTTTGGAGATGAGAGGTCTGAGGAGCAGAGTTTAATGTTCCATCTGTTGCAGTTTAACGGTACAGCCAAGTAGGGCAAGAAGCTATTTCAGACTATGGAGGATAGCTTTTTGAGAGCTTGCAATTCTTTATAATATTCTTTATTTACTTGCATTATTTGTGTTAAATATTTGAAGAAATTTTTAAAGAGGTCTCTCTTCTGATAGCTGCCTACTAAATTTTTAGGCTTCTTGGTGTCTTTCTCCTTTAGAAGTTAGCTGACATACTCTGAATGATATATGAGATGTACACTGGGCCCCAGAGCATGCCGTGTACAGCTTCGACAACTTTTAAGAGTTCCTTTTGGTATTTTGAAATGTTAACTTCTAAATTAAGGAAAATAAATAGAAACACAAAATGAAACGACCTTTCTATTTAACTTGATCAGTTATGTAAATATACAGATGTATTTTATAGTCTCTTTCTTTTATGTACTATCATATTGTCATATATATATAAAGATACAAAAAGATGTCCCAGACTCTGTATTGACTTTCTGAATCAAACCAGTGCATTAAAGTTGCGATGCTTCGCTACTGTTCTCCGCAACTATAAAGTTCCTCATTAAAACACTAGATAGAACTAATTATCTCAGCTGCTGAAAGATAGCTGTAAAATGCTCTAGGCTTGTAATGTCCAGGTACAAATAAACCTCACAGTAACATTGATTTGGTTTTAGTAAATTACTGTTTTTAGTTCTTATACAAACAAATTCATTTCCATTTCTGACCTCAGCTAAAGAAACATGGGAGTTTTTTATTTTCTTAATTAGCTCCAGTTTAGTTTGAAACTGTCAAGTGGTTACTGTGAGGTTTTCTATGTGTTAATATACAGCCAAACACAATTTTTTTTCTATTATTAGAGGTTCTGACACAAGGATTAGGGCTTTGATTCATGACTAGAGATGGATCTGACAAATGAGGTGTCTGCTGCTTCACAGCAGTGACGGCAGAGTGGATGATGGTTCAGTCTTTCACAACTGCAGTTGAGAGCCTTTTGTATTTTGTCTAAGCTGAAACCAGTTCAAGGTCTACAGTACAGTATTTCCCATAGTTCAGTGGAAAAAACATCTAGAACATCTTATCTCTTATTTCTTTGGCCAGAAATATCAGAAATAAACATATGTATGTGTTTTAGTGGAGATTTTTGAGAGATTTTGAATGCGTGCTTAAATAAATACAGGTGTAGATTATTCTGCAATTAATTATGTGGTTTTTAAATTGATCATCTGAAAGTTTTAGATTCTCAAAATACAGAAGCATTGAATTTGTGACTTTTTCTTTGTTGGATTATATTTTCAGACTCCTTTAACTCTTCTGGAACTAACTAGTAGGAGGCTTGAGAGTTTGCTCAAAGGACAAGATCCAGATACCGATTCAGGTACGTGATGTGATACACATTTTTATAAAACCTTTCTATACAAATCAATTTATCACCAGTTGACTATAGTTTTGCATAGACTGTGTTCTTTCACTTTATTAGAAGTGAAGCATTAAAGCGCCTAGTGGCTAATTCACCAAATAATTAAATTATCTCTATAAGCAGAACACTAACCTCAGAATATTAGAGAACAAGGATTCTAGTTATCTAGCTTGAACACACTGCAAAATTATTTTTACTGAATAATTACTTCTGGAGAAATTAATGCAAAATATGCTTCCTGAAGTGACCTGCTTATAATTTGGTTTGTGAATTTGATGTGATTTTTATATTTAGGAACAGCATTCTTGCATTTCTGCCACAAGACACCCAAAAATTCCCATAGAACTCGGTAGTTTGATGTTCTAATAGATGTCTTGAACTCGGACCTTGATTGTGTAGTGTTTTGAAGAACTACTCTGGCTAAGTGCGAAGTTTATTCAGAGCTTAAGACTTACAGAAGGGTAGTGTAGCCGTTTGACACTTGGTGTCTCTATGGGATTAGTGTTTTCCAGCTCATTTCTTTTAGGAGCTAACATTCCATCTGGCCTTGCTGCCAAAAATATCTTTCAGCACTGTGATTTAAAAGGGTTGGCTTAAATAATTGAATTTCTCTCTGACTCTTTAGCTTCTGTCTTCTGTGTTGCCAGTGCATTAGGGAACTGAATAATACTGTAAGTTCTTGTGCTGTTTAACGCTGTATTTAATAAAGCAGACTACTGTCTGAGAAGTAGTTTTGGTACAGAGTCTTCTACCTTCTGTGTTGGGTTCTGGAATGTGCCCAATTTGCTTCCAGTTTAGTGTTCTGAGTATCACATATGGTGTAGCCAAAGAAGGCAAAGATTAGCAATGGAGGAAGGAGTTGCCTGTCTGCAGAACTGCTGGAGTCTGTGTGGTCTCCGTTAGCACACTGGACAGACAGCTGAAGTACAAACCCCCCTGCTATATTCTCCCTAGTAAGTTTTGGAGTTTCTATCTGTAAATGCAAATAGATTCCATCTACTCGTTGAAATAAATGGTTTGATCTGAACATAAGCTCTCCAGCATGCTATATTCCTGTTTTCGTGGGTGCCTCATATGCTAGTATCATTTTCCCTTTCCGTATGAGACGGGAGGAAAACCTTTCCTGAGAGCTACTGAGCATTCCTAGCAGGTGAAGTTCTGAAGTGCAGGTGAGGGGCTGGAGGACCCTGATAAAAAAGGAGTTCAGTCTATTGCAAGAACGTAATCATTATGTCTGCTGGAAATAAACATTCCTAAAAACACTGAGGGAACTCTAGGGGGTTGTTTTTAATCTAGTAAGCCTCTTGAAACCACTGGTCTGAAGGATCAGCCCTGAAGTTTTAAGAGTTGATCTCTTTGCCAGAAGTTGTTAAGCCTTCCCTTTTGAAAGAGCTAAGTTTTCTTGATCTGGCTCTACTAAACCATAAAAAGTATTTCGCATTTGGTGTTTGGTAGTGTCATTGTAGGAGAAGGGAAGGACAGGTCCACGTGAAAATTCAGGCAGCTCATGTTATTTCCACTCTGTGAAGCATTAAGAAGATGGTATTTGTACAGGAGTAGTAAGAATTTTTTCCTCTTTAGGCAATTGACATTTGTTCAACCAGCTTCTCACTAATGTGTAAAGTAGCTGAATGCCTGTCTTGCCTCAGGCCAGACCTCACCTGTCCAGTGATGGGACTTGAATCCTTGCATGGCAGTTCTTTAGGTTCACAACATTTGTATGCCTAAATAGTGCTTAAGCTCTGTGTCTCAGACTCCAGTTCCTTGCTCTGCTCTCTCACCCTGAACCTGCTGCCTGTTACATCACCTCTGCTTCTGGTGCCCAAACCATGCTGAGCTGTATAGACTCCTAGACGTTCTTGAATTGTATTTCTGAATTCAGAGGTGTGGTTCAGAGGCAACTGTTTCTCACAAGTATTTATTCACTTGGATTATATACTCGGCCTTGCTATGGATCTGATTCATTCACAGGGAATACCTGGATTGTGACAACCTCAAGGTGCCATTCTTGTCATGTGGCATTCTTCATTATGGCTTCTGTTTGAAAGAACTACACTATTTGTTGTCTCTTTGTCTTGCAGTCCAGTTTGCAGTACAAAATCATCTGTGATATTGCAATTGTAACACTGTTTTACAATTTTATTTTTGCAATTTAATGTTTAGATGTTCATCCGTGCTCAGTGGAGGGACGTATGCTCCACGTTGTTTGTAGAGAATTGTAATCATATCTGAGTTGGAATATCAATATGCCTGTGCATCTGATCATATTTTTAAATCAGGCTCTTATGTGATGCATTAAACTTAATCTGAACCTCTGATTTCTTACAAAGGCTTCACCTTCTGTCAGCGCGTGACAACTACAGAATATGAAGATCAAAAACAACAGACAAATCAGTATCTCCTCGCATTGGTTCAAGAGATGGACAGTGACCCTACTGTTCCTTTGAAGCAGAAGAAGAAATTAATTAAAGAATTCCGAAAATATCATTCTCTCATCTATTGTAGTGGTTGTAAAACTACATGTGAATTTTGTACTCTAAATGGTTAGACATCAATACAGCCATTTTTTAATTCTTTTATTTTAAAAGGGGCATGCATATGAGAATTGCTGATGATACAAACTATTTTCTTCTTAGATCCTTGCATCTTCAGTTACAGGAAAACTACAACTATCAAAACTACTATGGTGCTAAAAAGCATTATTTCTAATTAATGGCTCTTAAGCAAAATGTACTTAATTACTTTTAAGTTAGGAATAACGGCACATTGCTTGTGCTGCGTTGAGTTCAGGGCTTGATACTTTTTTCCTTCTGTCCCATGACCCCATGGCTTTGTACCTACATTCAGGGCTGTGCTTTGGTTGATAACCAGTAAGGCTTTTAATCTTTTCCATCTGTAGTTCATAATCTAACTGTAATCTGTTCTTAAACTGCAGCTTGTGACTCCTATGAGGAGAAGTGTACAAAGTGCGTCAACAATGTTAGGAGCTGGATAGTGGGTTTTGAATACGTGGCAGGCAAGGTTCATTGGGCAGGGGAGCTGCGGGTGTTTGCAATCAGTAATTACAGCCTGTTACTCCTTCCCCACTCTGGCAGAATGAGCTGTGGCTGATCTGGAAATTATGCAAAAGCAAGTAAAAAAAAATTTTGAAAAAAATAAAAAAATAATCTTGTTTTAGATCTTTTGGCGTACTTAAGCAGTTTATTTTAACATGAGGATACTCTGACAGAGTCCAGTTATTTGTCAAAGATACTGTGATAGCGTTTATGAATTCACAGGGCAAAGCTAGGAAGCCCATTGGCCTGTCTTGACACATTGATAGTTAACTGTACGTTGGCAAGGAAATGTTAATTCAAATCATTAAATAAATATGCAATATAATGTTATAGGAGTTAAATTACTTCTTCCATCCTCCTGGCAGACATATGATCATGTATTGAACATAGAAACGTGGAATTGGGATTGCAAAGATCTCCACTTTAGTGCCACTGCCCAGCACAAAGTGGAGTCCATTCAGGCAGGCTGCTCAGGCCCTTTTCCACTTGAGTTATCTCCACAGACAGAGATGCCACAACCTCTCAGGTGAGCCTGGTCCAGAGTTTGACCAGCCTTATAGTATTTAAAATAAATAAACCCACTTCACATATAGGTAGAATTTCTTGCATTTCAGCTTGTGTCCATTGCCTCCTGTCCTTTCACTGGACACTACTGAGATGTCTGGCTCAGTCTTCCTTACTCCCTCCCCTGAGCCTTCTCAAGGCTAAACAATGACAGCTCTGTTGGCCTTTGTGTGACAAATGCTCTAACCCCTTTGCATTTTCATGGCACCTTTCCTGGACTACCTCCACTATGACAATGACTTTTGATTGTGAATATGCTTCTTTAGGTATCTACATCCTCAGCTCCTCTTCAAATTTGTGGTCGTTACCAGGATATCAAAGCTTTCTGAAAACAAGTGCTGTGTGTGGTGTTTTTTTCTTTTTTTCCCTTTCATAAGTGGAAATGGTTACACTATTAGATATAACCACACATACAGGTAATAGTTTTGTGTTAACTTGCATATTTCAAGTAGCCCTTTTTAAATGACCTGGCCCTATTAGAAGTTAGGGAATGTAGTTGAAATCTGTCTACACATCCATGTTTATGCATTTGTTAGTCAACAGTGACTGTCCAATGTAAATTAAAGAATTTCTGGAGGAGGGAAAAAGACCAAGTTTCACCTTTCTTGAGGTGAATGCCTTAATGACTAGACTACAGGACCACATATTCTTTTTCTAGCTCCATGTGTGGATTTTGGTTATTCTCCCAGAAAAGAGAGCATGTACAGCAGTAGGTTATTCAGAATATTAAACAGTAGATTATTTCCTGATTAAGTTCATCTGGTGTAAGTAATGGGAGAAAGGACATTTAGCTGGGTTTGGTTTGGTTTTTTTTTCCTCTCTCCAGACCCTTTGCTGGGTTTCCCTGAGAATACTGAACCCAGCAACAGGGAGGGGTGATGACATAGTAATTTGTAGCTAGATGGACTGGCAACTGCTTTGGGAAAAACTGTTTTTAAAAAACTGAGTTCTTGCACTTTGTGACTGGATTAGAATTTTCTTGTGCTAATTTAAAGATTATAATAAAACACTGCATAAAAAGTGATGAATCAATCTCTCATTTCATAGTTCTTTCATAAGGAAGAGGCAGCTCAGTGTGTGTGGAACTAGGTATCAGACAGAAAGGAAATGCTTTGAGTGGATAGCAGGAGTTTATAACTGACCGGTGCTTTTCCTCAGTTCATGGGATAAGAAGTCAAGACTGATCTAGTTCTGTAAAGGAAAGGAAGAGCTCTTGAGAGACCTGTTATTCACCTACCCTGACAGGAAGATCTACTAATTTTTAATCTTCTATGGAAAGAAATGTGGTGTGTAAGGGCCTGTTGAACAGAAC
>NW_010412286.1:14362-24578 GCF_000710305.1 Buceros rhinoceros silvestris
CAGAACAAGTTTGGTGAACTACAGCTGACTGTTTTTCATTGTAACACTTGTAGTTACGTTCCAAGATTTAGAAACCTTTACTGGACTTCAGAAAGTTCTGTCACTTATTTTTAACAATATTTGTCACAGAATCATCTGGTGGAGACACTTGGACCTCTCACTAATTTCTGTTTATGATTTCTAGAATAGAGCTATCAAACTAATTCCCTGTATGAATTTCTATTTGAAGTGTAAAATTTCCAGAGCAAAGAGTTTAGTCTAGAGGTACTTTCCAGTGTAGTCCTATCAAAGAGCAAGTGATGCCACCTTCAGAGTAAGGCGGCTTCCTTCTATTTGTAGAGCATTGATGGTTGCTCCTACCAAGGAAAGGGTTCTTTGCTTTTATGGGATCAATGTACATATTTCTTTAAGTCCCAGCTAAAGCATGCTGGTAATTTAATGAAGCAGTTATTAAAAAAACTAGAAGTTAGACACAAAAGCCTCCTGTATTTTCTTACACAGAGTAATACAACAGCTGTATCCAAGAATTTGTAGGTGGTGTTCTCATGCATTAACACCCTAACTGCCCTCCTGTGTGGCTCCTATAGCTATTGGGAGGAGAGAGTTACCTCTTCCATTCCTTTCAGCAGGTTAGTCAGGAGGAAACCCGTAAGCTGGCAGTCCAAAGTAGAAAACATCACATTCAAGAAGAAAGATCATTTAGAACACTGTTTAATGGGGGCAGCTCTAACTCCATGTGCTTAGCTGAAATAGAAAAGAAACAGAAGACAAGAGATGAGGATCTCTCTGTATGTTAATACTAAGTGAGCCCAGGATCTAGTGGTATACACCTTAGTTTCCTCTGTTCACAGCTCTGGCCATTCCACTACGTCAATTAACCTTGGGTCACAGGTTGTCACAAAGAACAGTTTTTCAGAAGCAAGTGGTATCTTGTGCTTCAGAGTGCCCCTCTCTGGATCTTGACCAGGACAACTAAAGAGGCATGAAACACACTGAAGCCTCTCCTTGATCCCTACTATCAGCTGCCCATCAGTGCTCTTTGTTCCAGGCTAGGTAAGTGTACTTACTGGTTTTACATAGGGGCAGACAAGAGAGGGAGTATGAGACCTCAGCTGAGAATAAGATATACCTCTGCAAATCTGAGACCACCCCGCATCACCAGCCCAACTAAAAGGGCAATTGCCCTGAGGCCATGAGTTGCATCAGGTCAGGATCAGTATCAGCACCTCTGTATCCATTATCCACCCTGTGCAAGTGCCTGCCTCTGCCCTGGTAACCAAGCGAGCCAGGTGGGGCACACCTTACTGGCACAGCCCTCCAAAGCTCCCATCTGACTATCAGCCCATGCTGCTGCTCTTTCCGCTCCTGCATGCAGTGGTACACAGACTGAACAGCAAAATAACAGAGCTTCTGATGCCACCTTTGCTCTGTATGCAAAAATAACAAGTACAGGCTGTGGCATTTGTGTTTATCTAGAATGCATGGATGGGACACAGATGGGATTACCCAGACACAGTTGCAAGCTTTGTTCACCCCAGACAGCTTCTGATGTCATCTTTTCAGAATAGTGAGGGGAGTGGCGGCAAGCTTATTTACACAGCCATAGCTTAAAACAAAAACCAAACAACCCCCCCTCCCCTCCCAACCTATAACCCAAAACCTTTTTTTAAAAAGGAATTGTTCAATTACTCTCTTCTCAACACCCAAGAATACTGCCAATAGCTCTGATCACGTTTCAAGCGTACTACTCTTATGGCTATTCACTAAAGTAACTAACTAAAAAATAGAACTCACTTATTCCTTTTGAGGATAGGCAATCTCAGACAGACTTTTTGAGGTATGTTTAATGTCCATTCAATTGCATGCATGAGTTAGAATAATATTCATTTGGAAAAAAGAAAAAATCTTGATGGCTTCTCACTGTGTATTAGTGTCACGCCAGTACAAGCATTCAGTATTTTTATTGCCTCATGCACTGAGGTTTTCTGCAGTAAGAATACAATGAAGCTATCAGTAAAAGATGAGAATGTAATGAAATGATAATGAACATATAATTTCATAGTATTAGGCTTGTAAAACTTTATTTTTAAACTCTGAAAATTATTTTTTAACTCTAAAAATTATTTTTCCCCAACCCACTTAAATACAGGAAAGCTAAAACACAATCCCAACTGACAGAAAACAGGCTGTAGTTCAGAGTTACATTCTGAGTAAAACAGTGGAATAACAACATATTCAACTATACTACCTATATATCAAATTTCTCTTCACAGATATTGTGTCCATGTTCTTCATAATCTTCTCTAGTTACTACCATATCTTCAAAATCATCATTTTCAGAAATGAGCTTCCCACCTTCCCAAGAATAAGTAATAGGGCTGAAAAATGAACAAAGTTATTGTTACTCATCTCTAAATTCATTTAAAATAGAAGTATGCAGTGATGATTTCGAATACTTTTATTTAGTCACACCTATTAAAAATATATGAATGATTGCTAAATCAAACCATCCAGCTCCAAACAAGTTATAAGACAAAGTCTGAAATTTTAACAGGGCTAACTGACTTTGCTTTTTATAAAAAGCAAGTGCCTCTTTTGAGGCAGGTGTGAAGAGGGCATGATGTGGAGATGTCCCACATGGTTAACGATTCTTCAATAATATTTAAAAATTCTTTTTAATAATTTTAAAAAGTAAGGATTTTTTTGTACTTTCAAGATAGACTTGTTTTGTCTCAGCTGTATACTCATTCTCTGCAAAGATGTTTCTCTTTCCAAATCCCTGAAGTGGCTACCTTAACAATGACATGGCAGCTTATGTACCCACTTAATGACAATACAGTCTTATTTATCTGTTTACAGTAAAAAGACTGATCCTGAAAACTCTTACTCATATGCTTAACTTGATTAGAAAAAGTATAGGGCAAGCAGGTGGTCTCTAATTTATTTGGTTTGTCTGAAAATACACTGATTTAAAACATTCTTATTGTACAATTTTGATTCGCTTAATGTTTAAATTAACCCGTTTACTAAATCTATCTTTTTAATCAGCAAAAGAAATCCTTCTTTATAGTTTGTTCTGCCAAAAAGACAAATCTCGATCTGTAGAGTTTGGAACTTACTTGTCAGGAAGAACAACGGAAACATCATAATCAGTTGGAGTAAGACATCGAACTTCAGAATAAACCCGATCTCTGAAGCCCGGAAAAAGGGTGTTTCCCCCAGTCAGAACAATATTCTTGAAGAAATGAGGCTGCATTTCTGCAAAATAAATAAGTACATCTGTAGTTAGAGACTGAATGTGTATTTAAAGATTAAACAGTTTTTCTCCAAATTTTTTATGAATTGGAACAGAAGAAAGAAATATGCATATAATTTTATGATCATCTAATGATCACATCAGTTAAACAGTTTTATTAGGAAATAGAAGAAAGTGATCAATAATCCCTGTTCTTGGTGATTTTTAGAATTTGGCTTTGATAATTACTGTTTTCATATGTAGTCTATTAAATTTCTTGTCTGCCAACACAATTTGCCTTTCAAAAGGGATTTTAAATGATGCAGGTTTTTTAGGAGTACAGAATAATAGCCTCAATGCTGCCATACTTATGTGGTATCATAAAGCCTATGAAAGTCTTCTTTGTAGTAATAACATTAATTACATCAACTATAAAATGAAAATTTCAGTATTACTTCTGACAAACAGCAGTCAGAAAGGGTTTATACTTCAATGCTTAAATTATGGAGTTTGGTCAGTTTCGGTTTTCTCATCAATTTCATTTTTCTCCCAGTGAAGAAAGATATTTTAAAACACAGCTAAAACTAACATCAAGTATATTCCATCATCGGCATCAAGGACAGAGCACATTAGAAAAGGACATTAAGAAGAATTAAGTCTACAGCAATTAACTGAAACGAGTGGAAACCAATCAACGAATCATCACAAAACTGTGTTTGCCTAACAGAGAACCTTGAGGACCGTAAGTTCTGGAGTATATGATACACACCAGAACACAGAACAGTTTACAACAAGGTAGTAACTGGCATATTGAGAGTCCTCGTTTCTTAAGACACTTTGGGTGCTTAAAAAAACCCCCAAACTAACAAAAAACCCAAACCAAACCAACAACTGCCCCTGCACTCTTACAAATACTTTTAGGTTATACCTTCAGGTAAATTCTGAATGGAATAAACAATGGCTTCAGGAATTCCCATCTCTTGAATACCAATGTCTGAAGGATGGAAGAGTATTTCTGGAACTGCAAATCTTTCATTTGTTAGACGGAGTATTTGTTCGCCAGTCTTGTATTTTCCACTTAACACCATCTCTTCCCGTGGCTAAATTAAAGAAATGAACAGTAGCCACTGCTTAAGAAGATAAATTACATCCTAGAGTATTCAGCTAACCTTTTTCATGTACTGCAGAAGTAGGCAGTAAATTCTACGCTAAGTTGTATTATCAGCAAATCTTTTAAAAATAGTACATATTTTGGCATAAAATCTGATGTGACTTTGCTTTTGCTAACTGCAATTTTGCCTGAAGCAAAATAAAATAAGTATGCATGAGAGTGGCCTTAAAACGCTGGCACTGCTTTCGAAACTATGGCAAACTCAGTAAATAATTGAATTCATGGGTATGAAGACTTTTCAGACTCTTCTATAACATGACTTTGAACCCTCTACCTGTTAGTGTATTTAAATGAAATTCAGAGAGACTTACAGAAAAAAAAAGTATCAAAGAGAAAACATAACCAACTTAACTTTAAAAAAACCCCAACAATAATGATACAGATAGGTTGTACGAAAGAGCACAAGCAGAGAAAACTACAAGTATTAAATAATAGAACATAAACTGCTATGCTGAAAAATGGTACTTAATTTTCATCTCCATTGCCTAAGGAAAACTTTACCAATTAATACACAACACACACAAAAGTTACAATACAGCATTAGGAAAAAAGAATATATTTTTAACCTCTCTACCAGACTTGTGCAGGGGAACAGTCCAAAAATACTTCAAAAACCATACTATCATTACCTTACAAAATCCTTTTTTGATTGTGCTGAAGTCTGGCAAAACATAATCTACCATTACAGTATTTTCCTCTCCTTTCAATCTGAAAGAAGAATGTAAAATACAACAGAATAAAGAACAAGTTCTAAATCCCAACCATTTTCTACTGACAAGACTTCCTTTGACTTCACTGGAAAATTTTCTGATTAAGAGTATAGTTTTATTTGTCCATACAAACAAATTATTCAGAAGTACCAACTTTTACATTTAGTACCATCATATACATACTTGGCAATGTCCATGTCCTTGTAAAAGTCTTGAGAAACATAACACACGTCTTCTTTCACCTGATTAATTACATGCGTTTCATCCATAACATGTAGCTGCCTGTGAAAAACAAAAAACAGAAACACAGAAGTTTGAGAATAATTAAGTTGTAGCTTTACCTGTCCAGTTTGACACTGAGGATGAGCAACCATAGTTTTTAAATGGCCCACAGAAAGCCACTGTCCCAATACCAAAAATTTGTAGTCAATTTACAAAAGCATTCCTGGCCTGCTGGAGTTTAGTGTTTTCCTATTTCACAGTTCAATAAATACAAACAGCTACCTGCATTTGCCCAGTGTCTTCATAACAAGTAAAGTCATAACGCTGAGGTTAACTCAACCAGGAAAGACCTGTACCTAGATAAAATTCCAGGCTAAAGCATCCTGTTGAAATGTTGATTCTACTGAATTTTATTTGTGGACGTGCTAGAATCAGTTAGCAAAGTCTCTGGTGGTCTGCTGAGACTTCTCATAATATGTAAGGAGTTGTATAATTAAGAATACACAAATAACCTCAGCAACTCCAAAAGCAATGGCATTTCAAAAATTAAAATCCTAATTCTTAAAGAGTTTAAGATCTTCTCAATTAATCTTGATCTTAAGGTTAAGATGGCAGCTAGCAGATTGTAACAGACAACAATTCAGTTCTCCTTTAAACAGCATTTAATCTGAAGTTCACAGGACCAGTAAGAATATCCCCACAGACTTCTAGCTCATTTTATACCAGTCTCAAGATGGTGATCAGAATGCTTTACCTGTAAGAGATTATCTCCTTTAGATGGTTGGTTAAGAGTTTTCCTCCAACGTTAATCCTACAGAAAAGGAGTAACACAAGGAATTCTGTCATTATTAATTTCAGGCATAGCAAACAACTCTTTGAAAAAACACATACTGCAGTTTACCTGATGATTGCCTCTTTCTTCTTTTTACTTCTACAGTAAGGTACAATGTGTGTAAAAGAGTATCCGCTATCCACAATGATACAACATAGCTCAGACGGATTATCCCGGAAATACCGGTGTGCACTAAGTGCTCCAGCTGAAATACAGAAAATTTCATTCATTTCTTCTGTAAATACACACTTTCAGAATTTACATCAATATGAAAGTGTACTTGCTTCCTATTTTAAACAATTTCGACAGACTTCCAAGACCTGAGTACAGCCAACACATTAAGTAATTTTGACAATGAATAATATTAAGTATCATATATGCCCCCATTTATTCTTTTTCAGTAATAACAGTCCACGTTCAGTTTCCTCTCTTGAAGTCCAAGCAGACTGATCATGCTACTGTTTATCAAACCCATCTAAAGGAGTATCCCATGTCCAGTTATCTTTCAGAAAGGTCGTGATGTTATTTAGACATTCCCTGTGAGATACAATACATGTAATGCTGCATTTTATTTGCTAATACAAAATAAAAACATAAACACACTCCCCACCCCATCAAGAAAAAGGAAAGCTATCAAAGGGCCCAAGCAAATTTTTGGTAGTCTTTCTCAAATGCTATCCTGTTTCAAAATCTACGCATTATCTCTTTCATCCTGACTCTCCTTAAACTTCCTTTAATTACATACCATGACACTCTTAAGAAAGTAGTCTAAGAGTATAGCTGGAATTTCTAAACGATAAAACATTTAACCCAGTTAGAATACATACAGGAGTGTGTTACTCAAGAGCCAGGAAGGAAATGAAGCAATCTCTTTTTACTGTCTTTATATATATGTGTGCGTGTGTATGCATCCATGCTTACTTATTTATTTACTTATTTAAAAGGTTAACCTTCAAAATATATAAATGTGAACTAGAAGGAGACAGACTCACCATTTACTCTCAGAACTGCTTGAAACTGATATTCTTCGAAAAGAATTTCATTCATGGATTCTTGTATTGAACTGAAGTTAAAATAAGGTTCAGTGATAATAATATTGGTATCCACAAAATCCACCTATGAAAAATACATTAAGATTGTCATTACACATAACTTAAGACATTAATGTGCTACTACTGTATTTTGCAGCAGTTGAGGATCAAGTAAATTCGAAGACATGATTACCACTTGCCATGTCTGTTTGTAGAAGCCAGGCTTAGAAAATTCTAGTTTATTTAAAGACTTCATGAGCGGTGATATAACTTTATCAAATCAATGAGCTGAAACATAATAGAAAGGAACACCTTCATACATATATTCTGCCTCTGTTACTATCCTTATGAATTGTAATCTGACATTTTAAAGGAACACTACGATACTAATGTAAGGTGCTTTACACTAATCCTGTCAACTATAGAACAGCTCCGCACTTGCATCACAAAATTCCTTATCTCACAATCAAAGATGAATTCCAGTATCTAATAACCAAAGATGGTTACTTACTGTGTATGCCTTTCGGCCTACTGACCTAGCTCATCACTCTTTTTTTACATCACCAGTTTCTTGATCTCTACATCACATTGTACCTGTCTATAATTATTACTTAAACTCTTAATTGTATCGATGTGACTTTCTTCACACATGTGAACTGAACTCAATATGAATACACACAAGACTAAAAAATTTAAGTGTTCTTTAAATTCCTATACCAGAGCTCAAAGAAAGAATTTTCTTCTGTTTGCAAAAAAATAAATCCCTGTGATTTCTAACTGAAGGCACTTTCAAAGAGAATAAGTTCACCAGTTCTATTTCATATTTGATGCACTTATGTTAATTCCATTGGGCAACATTTAACCTACAGAAAATCTGTAATTAAAAAAAGGCTCTTACTTGATACATTTCTTTTCCAAAAAGATAATCCCAAACCTGTCTCTGGACATCCCAGTTCACCAAGTAACCCTGTAGGAATTTAGAAAAAAAAATTACACTATTTAGAAAATAAAATGATACTTAGAAAAAAATAATTACTAGAAATCAAAAAATGTGAAGTGATTGATAGACTGGTAAAATAAGGACATTTGAGAATAAAAACGTCTAAAGTCACATTTCTATGCTAAGGAGTAAACGTTACATAGGTTAAAGGATGTTACAAATATTCCCCATCATTATGTTAATTACTACACTACAAAATCAATGTAAACCGTGTTTCCTATATACATTATTCTCTCTGACAGAAACCTGTCAGCACGACCTCAGTGCTGGGGAAGGTTATGGAACAGATCATCTTGAGTGCCATCACGCGACACACACAGCACGACCTGTATGTTGTATGATCAGGCCCAGTCAGCATGGGTTTAGCTTGACTAACCTGATCTCATTCTATGACAAGGTGACCGTCCCAGTTAGTGGATGCAGGAAGGACTGTCAATGTTGTCTACACAGACTTTAGTAAAGCATTTGACACTGTTTCCCACAGCATTCTCCTGGAGAAACCGACTGCTTGTGGCTTGGACGAGTGTACTCTTCTCTGGATAAAAAACCACCAGAGAGTGGTGGTGAATGGAGTTCAGTCCAGTTGGCGGCCGCTCACAGGTGGTGTTCCCCAGGGCTCAGTACTGGGGCCTGTTCTCTTTACCATCTTTATCAATGATCTGGATGAGATCGAGTGCACCCTCAGTAAGTTCACAGATGACACCAAGTCAGGCAGGAGTGTTGATCTGCTTGAAGGTTGGGAGGCTTTACAGAGGGATCTGAACAGGCTGGATCAATGGGCCAAGGCCAGAGGTATGAAGTCCTACACAGCCAGTCAACAGCCGGCTGAAGATGATCCAGCAGTGTGCCCAGGTGGCCAAGGCGGCCAACACCATCCTGGCTTGTATCAGCAATAGTGTGGCCAGCAGGAGAAGGGAAGGGATTGTCCTCCTGTGCTCAGCACTGGTGAGGCCACACCTTGAATACTGTGTTCAGTTTTGGGCCCCTCGCTATAAGAAGGTCATTGAGGTGCTGGAGCATGTCCAGAGAAGAGCAACAAAGCTGGTGAAGGGTTTAGAGCACAAGTCCTGTGAGGAGCGGCTGAGGGAACTGGGGTTGCTTAGCGTGTAGAAAAGGAGGCTTAGGGGAGACCTCATCACTCTCTACAATAACCTGAGAGGAGGTTGTAGTGAGGTGGGGGTCAGTCTCTTTTCCCAAGTAGCAAGTAATAGGACAAGAGGAAACAGCCTCAAGTTGCACCAGGAGAGGTTTAGATTGGACAGTAGTAGAAATTTCTTCACTGAAGAAGCACTGAACAGGCTGCCCAAGGGACATGACTGAGTCACCAACCCTGGAGGTATTCAGAAGACTTTTAAAAGGGGCACTTAGGGACATGGTTTAGGGGTGGACTTGTCAGTGTTGGACTCCATGATCTTACGGGTCTTTTCCAACCTACAAGATTCTCTGATTCTCTGTTAAACTTCACACTGCTGAATTTGATTCTTGTACAATACTGCATATAACTATGTAGTTGGGGCTTGTATGAAAACACCAATTTACATTCGTCTATAGTGTTAAACTCAAGAAATCTTACTTACTTTCTGAAAAGGGAGAATATAGAAAAGCCCAGAGGGATCTTTAATTTCATCCAGCTGATTTGCCGTGAAGGTTTTCAGGCGTGCAGTCTTTGATCTGAACTGACAGTTGGGAATGACGCTGGAAAAGATTGGGAAGTCTCCTATTCATCACGATATGAGGCACATTCATTGCCTTCACACGGCTTTCACAAACACTACACTTGCAGTAATATTTTTGCTGCTGTTTTGCGTTTAACCCATTTATTGGAGCGAGTTACGAGGGAAATCTCTGACACCTCCGGTGCGGACGAGGCACCTTTTAGGAAAACCAAACCCCCCCAGCCCGCACAGCGATTTGAGCCGCCGCCGCCAGCACAACACAAGGGGCGCCGGAGGCTCCTCCGCGCTCAGGCAGGGGCTGACACACGCACCCCATGACCGCC
This sequence comes from Buceros rhinoceros silvestris, assembly GCF_000710305.1. Lineage (NCBI taxonomy): Eukaryota > Metazoa > Chordata > Aves > Bucerotiformes > Bucerotidae > Buceros > Buceros rhinoceros. The sequence continues at coordinate 24,563 of NW_010412286.1, forward strand.
GCGCCCCCCACGGTCG
>NW_010412287.1:0-9817 GCF_000710305.1 Buceros rhinoceros silvestris
GCTCCCGAGCAGCTGCCGAGAGAGGGGCCGGGGTCGGAATTCTTACGTGAGGTAGGAAAGGGGGGTTGGAGTGGAGAGGGAAAGAAGGAAGACTTCGGCTGCCGAGTCCAGAGCCTAAATGCCGCTTCTTCCTTGCGGTGCTGGGCAGCTGCCTCCGGGCTGCCCGCGGGGCCGGAGCTGGATACTCCCGTCTTTGTGAGGCTGTGGGCTGAGGGTCAGCATTCGTTTGTGCTCCTTGTTTTTACGTTATTCTTAAATCTTCTAGTCTGGCAGTGCCCCGATCAATAAAACTTTAAAGGAAAAAAAATAGGAATCTGATAATCCTTATTTTACGTGATTTTCCTTCTCTAAGGGTATATTGCAAAACATGGCCTAGAGACGCTGATCCGTCCCCTCTCGGTGTCGATGACCTGGCTGCTAGCGTCCTGCCAGCGCTGCCTGTGAATGTTCGGGTGAGCCGCGGGCAGACCTGGGGAGCGAGTGGCTCCTGGGCCCCGTGGGCCTTAGCGTGCTGGGTGCTCAGCACCGGCGTGCTTTACGGGAATAGGGACTGGTTGCTCGTTTTCCTTCTTTGCTTTGGGACTCCCTTTTTTACCATGATGGTTTACAAACGTCTTGTAGAAGGTTCTGAGAATGCCCTTGAGTTGGGAAAGTAGAAAATATCCACAGGTTTGAATATTAGTTAGCTATGCTACGATTTAAACTGCTTTCGCCTTTAGTTAGCTTTGCTAAAAAAAAAAAAATGCCTTTACCTTTTGCTAATTGCTCAAACTGCCCTGCCTTTCAGTATCACTTAAAGCTCTAGGTGAACAGAAGAAACAAAGTGTTCTGTCCCGCCCTTGCTCACGCAGCCCCCTTTATCACCTGAAGAACGCCAGGCTTAGGCAGAGGGTCTTCTCACTTGACGCTTCATTGTCTCTGCAGCCACGAGGGAAGATACGGCCTAATCGGATCCGAGTCATGGATGCAAGAGATAATGACTAGCCGTCCCCGAACTGCACCTGCTTAATAGACTGCTGAATATTACTTTCTCCTCCCAGGGGAGGAATAAGTCCGGGGTAATGAGGCATGCGATGCATGACGTTGTATGACCTGTAACATGTAAGAAGACTGCGCGTGTGCAAAGGGGAGGAGACCTAATTTACATCAGGAGGGGGACTAGCTATGCATATGTACCAGGCGGTTGAGCAATCCTTTGAATATGTACGTTTTACTGCTTTAAATAAGAAGCCAAAACTGCAGCTTGCTGTGCATGCATCTTTAAGGGTACCTAACCCTCGCTGCACCCAACTCTATAGAGCTGAAATCACAATAAACATACCTGCTTCACAATCAATTTTGATTGCGGAGTTCTTCCATGCATCACCCTAGCAGTAAGATGAGCAGCGGATGGTAAATGCAGCACACGTTGAGAGGCCTTGAAGGTCTTCCAAATTCAAGCAGGAAATCTTTGGAATGAAAAAAGACTTGAAAACTGTTTTAAAGATAGATGAAGGAATTTGTGCTGTATCTTGCTTCAGCTTGATTTGCTGATGAAATGACTGAACACCTGCTGTACACACAACTTGCCCCTGTTCTCTTAAAGCAATGATTTTTTGACTAATTTAGTCGAAATAATTGGCTCTATATTCTGAATTGTCGTAATTCAGTTTGAACCTGGATTATATAGGCTTGTTAGTTTAGGCAGGAATTGGTTTAACCTAAGTTATTCTGCTAAATTGAGTTGATTAAAGCATCTAGATAGGATTTTAAAGGTCTTAGCTAAATTACAGTGTAATTTACTCTGAAGTGATGTAAGTTCTGTGTGTAGATAACTGGCTGAGATCTGAATCTTTTTGAAAACAGCTTAAGCAAAGAGGGTGTCACACAGGATTTTGTATGAGGAAAGAAGGAATGCAAAGAACAGTTATTAAGCTATGGAAGAGTGAATTTGAATACAGGAAAAAGCTATCTGACCTTTTTTTGTGTGTGTGTGTGTGCAGGCTCTGACTTGTGATTTAGGGACAGGACACAATTCAGGGTTCCTGAGTTCTGTCAAACCTCATTTCCAAACTGGGCATCTGAACTTGTGGATTATATTTTCTATCTGCCACTGATCACAAAAGTACAAGTCACTTCTCTGTGCTTACGTGCTCACATGATATCCTCTGTGGTTTATCTGCTGAGCTGTCCTCCCAGGTGCCTGAAAAGCTTTGGATTCAGAGGTTCTGTCCCTACTCTGCTTCCCTCATTTTTCCTTGTGTTCCTTCACGTAGAAGGCTTTGCTGTTACCAGCTTCTCTAAACAAAAGATTAAAGACCTACCTGCCCATTTGAGCAGAAGTCACTGAAGCACTTTTTTACCTAGATAACCTTCCACAGGCAGAAGGGAGCTGCCTAGGCTACAGGGAAGAAGTTGGTGAGTGAAAGGGTGATTAGTCTTCTACTAAACTTTGGTAAGTTTGACTTGCTTGTGCAGAGCCTGTGAGTACTGAGTGCTATTACATGTTTAGTTGTCATGAGGGGGGCTTTAGGGTTTTTCTATGCCCAATGTGAAACACAGCCTGGTAGGAAGTTATTACTGGGAGTGGATGAATATTCCACAGCCTCAGCTTGGGTGTCAGACTTGTAAAAGAGAAACACCTCCCTGCTACAGCTAGAGGAAAATGAGTCCTCAGACTGCAGGTTAAGGAATGTTTGCGAACCACTATGCTGCCTCCACTGAAAGTTTTAATAAGTTACTGCAGAGACTCTTCCCACCTACAAACAATGGGGAGAAGGAAAGATCTGAATGTGGAAGTTGTCTGAAAGAAATGGAAGAACCTAGGGACCTCTTGAGGTCACCTAGCCCAGTTTTCTGCTTAGAGCAGGGCTAACTTCAAATTTTCACTGGGTTGTTTAGAGCTTTTGCCAAATCTGGTCTTTGTTGTAGTCTTGTGTTTAGAGAAGGAAGTAAGTTTCAAATTTATTTAGAAGGAAACTCCTCCTCTGCAGAAAATTCAGGGCTTTCAAACAGATGCTGGATGAAATCTTATTACAAAGATTATTGTATTGAAGATTGAAGTGTTACTAGTGTTTGCTTTCTACTTTGAAGCGGGGACACTGTTGATTCCAGCAACATGGTGGATGATGTCAGCTTGAAGTTCCGTCAGCAGCTTCTGCTCATTGACGAAAATCTGGTGGCTGAAGATGTAGCAGCTTTAAAATTTCTCTGTACTGACTTGCTTCCCTTCAGAAAATTAGAGAGTGTGAAGTCAGCAGTGGACATTTTTCAGCTTCTCATGGCTGAAGAATATCTGAACGAGGAGGATACTTTCCTATTAGCTGAACTCTTATACAGAATTAAATGTCACTCCTTGCTCAAGAAACTTGGTTATACCAAGGAGAAAGTGCAAGAATGTCTGCATGAAAAAGGAAGAGTGTCTCCATACAGGTAAGCTTGCAGCGAGATTCGGTAACATCAATTACTGATGTCAATTGCTTTACATTTTAAATTCTCAGATTGATTTTAGTTTCTACACCGTTTCCTGTTCTGCTTTTATTTCACTGGATCTCTGTTACAGGCAGATGCTGTATGAATTGTCAGAGAACATTACCAATGAGATGTTGAAGGATATCATATTCCTTCTGCAAAACTGTCTTCCAAAGCGACGGATAACTCTTGTATGTGAGGAGAGAGCCAACTATGTATATGGTGGGAAGAAGGGTGGGGTGGGGGGGGGGGGAGAGGGGGGCGGCGAATAGAAGGAAAAGCATGAAGAGTATTTGCCAGAGTAGGGCATAATCTGCAGCTTGGCCACTGAGTATAGGGTAAGCAAGGAGGAAGCTGTTGACAGGTAAGTGTGGAATTTGATGTTTTATGCCAGGGTCAATCCTCAGTCTTGCATTAGATCATAAAAGGGTGTCAAATCTAATCTTTGCCCTACTTGAGCCACGTGGAAAGGAAATTCCTGCCCATATGTCACTGCTGCCATTTTACATCAACAAAGCCTTCTCAAAGCCAAGAGCCATTAATATGGTTTGGGTGATGGTTTGGTGGTCTTGTTTATACAAGACCATACCAAGTAATAATGCAACCAGTAGCTTTCCAAAGAGCAACATTGCCATCTTCCACAGAGGTGTAAAATGCATTTTGGACCTTGTTGGTTCAAAGCAAAGCAGATAATAATGGGACTGTTTGAGGCAGACAGGGCTGAGGCAGGTTTTGAGTTTTAAGGAACAATAACTATATTTTGCTCTCTCCTCTTGGCTCTCAGTCTGCTCTGGAATTGCTGATTTTATTGGAAAAACAAGGTCTTGTAACGGAAAACAATGTAAAGCTGCTGGAGGAAGTCTGTATGAATGTTTCACCTGATCTCCTGGAAACAGTTAACTGCTACAAACGGGTAAAAGGTGAGAAATTCTGATGCAGGGAGCAGGTTTGCTAAAATGCAGGAAGCACCAGAAGGTGCCAGTAGAAGTGGGGAACTCAACTTCAAGGTCCTATGTGTACTTTGCTGGAACAGGAGGTGAAGTGGGATTGTTTGCTTCACACACAAATTTGGTGTAAGAGTCCCTAGCTTGCATTACTTCCTAGATGAATTCCAGTAGGGATGTGCTGGGCTATCTAAGGCCACACAGAGCAGTCCAGCACACAGAAAGGTTGGGAAACTGAAAATTTATTTATAGGTATGTTGCACTTCTCCAGTTCCCTATGAATAGCATTGACATGATGACGACGCTTCTTTGAAAGGCTCTTTGTGATTATGAACGTACACCACAACAAGGCAGTTGCCTCCTAATAAGCTGGAGAGGCAAACTGTCTGCGTGTGTATCTGATACATAGTAGGCTTTATTATTAAATGTGTGATTCACGTTATCAGGAGTTATACTGCAGTTTGTAATTTTCCTTCGTTTAATGTCCTGTGAAGAAACAATAAACCTACTGGGGAAGAAGTACTATTTCCATTTATTTAAGTGCTGCAAAACAGATTCTGGAAAGTACAAAGCTATGTCTCTGCAGTATGTGCAAGGGCACTCAGTGTTTCATAAGTTTCATTCCCCCATGCTCTCTGAGTGTGTTTCAAAGTTGCTTTCTATTTTAATATGTTTTTTAGTAAGTATATATCTGTATTTGGCTAATGTACAGATTTATACTGGTGTAACTAAAAGATACTTAGCTTCCACCATTTTGTCTCTTTCTGCTCTTAGTGCCTCTTCCTCAGCAGGAGAACAGTTTTCCGGTCAAGGAATCTTCACTGTCTCACACTGGAGACATCAGAGTATTCAACTCTCCACAGGTACACTGGAGTACATACTGCCAACTTGAGTTTTAGTGGTGTGGGGTTTTTTTCTTGCCTTTATTTTGAAACTGTACTGGCTGTGAGATTCTTTGCTAAATCTTCTTTCTTGGTTTAGGAAGGGAACAAGCATATTTGTTCAGCATGTAAGACATACAGGTGCATATAGTATTGAATAGTGGAAGTCAAAAATACTACTTTTGGTCATGTGCAATTAGGGAAAAAATTAATGTTGGGAAGAAAGATGAGTGAGCGAAAAAGCTAGACAGGTGTCTTGTAGCGAATGGATCAGTTAGCTAATTTTTCAAGTTCCAGAGGATCAACACTGAACTCTCTCTAAAGGCTGACACCATACGTTTTGATCAGTTCAAAATGCTGCTGCTAAAGGAAGTGGTCCCATTTTCTCAGTGGAACAGTCCTTGTTCGCAATGGAGCAGTTAAACCCCTGCCACAGCTACATGATGAATCAGATTGGGAAACTTATCAGGGCTGTAACTGATGTTTTTTGGGGGGGGAAGAGGAAAAGGAAGGGAGGGAGTTTAAACCCAGTTCTGAATCAGAAAAACCAGTATTCTTTCTAAGGATACTTCCCAGCAGTGAAGTTCTAGTAGGCAAGAGCTGAGGAAAACGAGCTGTTTAGTATCAGAAGGGTTTGCACTACTCCTGCTTTAAGCTATATTTGCTTTACATGTGTGGAGGGTTCGGGGAAGCCTTCGTTCATGGCACTTGGCACTGTAATAGAACTATATTAATTTTCATTTATTTAAGAAAATATAGATTTAATAGAATTTAAAAAAAAAGACTGAAAGACTGTTTATCATGCTTGATTATCCTTTAAAATTATGAGAGGTTTTATACTTTTTCCATGCTGTATAATAAACAATTGACAATGCTAGAAGATGTCTCTTAGGCAAAACTAGAAATGCTACTTAAAATGACTTATACTCAAACAATTGATTAGCCAAGAGAATTGATATGGCTCTGTGTTGGGACCTTTATTTTGTTCATAGTGACTGCCTACCCCTATCATTTGGAAGTGAAAGAAAATTATTTATTTGCTGTTTCTCTTTATCCCTTTATTATTCTCTTATTTATTGCCTTTATTTCTTTATAGAGAAAATACAGTTGTTTCCAGCTCTGTGAGATTTGCTGGAAGTGAGGAAGTCTTTTGTAATTTCATTATTAAATACTTTGTTGCGCTTAGAAATTCAGTATTTTTCCTACTCAGTACGTAAGAACTTTGTATTAAGCTTATTTTGCTAAAATCACTATGAAAATGAATATATATAATAATAATTTTTAACATGGTATTCCCCCCACTCAAAAAACAGGAGATCTCAATCAAATTTGTCGGTCCTAATACCAATGGTAAGAATTTCTGAGAATATGTTCTGGTTTTATTGCCTTTAACGCTGCATTTGTTTACTTTCTCTGGGAAATTTCTAGCATTTGGTGTAATGCAACACACTTGCCTCGCCATCTTGAAGGGGTCTTTTGCTTTCAGATTTGAAGGATTTCTGTTCTTACATAAAAGAGGCAAGAGAAAACTGGCAAATCCTGAGTACTTTGGCCATTTACTAGAAACTAACTAGTGTGCTTTCTGGGAAGTCAAATGAGGGCTGGTCTGATTAGAAGTAAAAAGATTATTTCTTTTCTGAAAATGAGAAACGAGTTTTCTGTTTAAATATCCCTGGAAGGACAAGGGAATGACAATTATGCTTATAAAAGTGAGATGTTATTTTTTGGGGTGCAGGATTTTCCCTTTGCCTTCTTTTGCTGTGTAGATCATTATGTTGAAGAGCCCGGGAGTTTTACGTGGTAGAGATGGATGTTTTGAATGCATTAAACAGTGTGTGATTTGTACAAAAGGAGACGAGCATTTTAGAACAGCATTCAGAAGAAGTAAATAAAGCAGCAGTAAAAAATGTTATATTTTGGATCAGATCTCTGAAAAGATTCTGTACAAATAACAGTGGGTAGCTTGCATCCATCTTTGTGACTCCACGTCAGATTGACTTTGAAGTATAGCAATTAATCTGTCAGCTCTTTTCCACTTTGGAGCTCTGTCAATGCAGCCTTGTTCTGAAAGTTGGTCTGAGAGTTTTGTCAGTGATTCAGGAAAAACAACAACAAAAAACTGTAATGGGAGCTTCGTTAGTAACATTGCAGATCCTTTTTTACAATACAGTTTATTTCTAAGCTGATTTCCCAATGAAACATTGATTTGAATCTCATGTAAAATCTGTCCTTGTACCATGGATATCTTTGTTCTACAATACCAATACAAACAGAAATTTTGCCTTTGTCAGAAAATATATATAATAAAAATAACTGGAGACGCGTTCAGCATAGATCCTTTGAACATGACAATGCTGACTTCAAGGGAGGAATTATTCCTTTTGACAAATACATAAAGTGCTGTGTTGTAGTTAAACTTCTTGCTACATCCACCAATATTGGATTTCTCTTCATAAGTATGTATGCTGTTTGGTTTTTTGTTTTTTTTTTTTTTGGCTAGATAACAAAGCAGCTAATCTTACACAAGGCTTCTCTGAAATGAACCTGGAGCTGCCTGGAGAATTCAGCAATGTCAAAAATGAATTCCAGGTTTGACACAACCTCTTAAATCCTTTTTGAATAGTGGGGTGTGTGAAGCCTTCATTCCTGTAATGACATTTATCGTGCAAGGACATGTGAGATGTCTGTGTGTTTCATGAAGTTTTTTGAGTTGTTCAATAACTGGATCGTTTCAGATAGTATTTTAACCTTGGAGATCAGAAAATTACCAGCGTTGGAAAGTGTGATGGAGGCAAAACAGACTTAATACCTTTGATGTTATCTGCACATCAGTGCATCTGCTTATCTTCCCAACACAGGGAAAATGTGTGGCATTTTCTGAAGTTGTGCATTTTGGAGATGGCAGCAGAATGTGCAAAACACAGAAACAAACATAGCTTCACAGTTCTCTCTGGATCTGGCTTAGAAAAAGCTTCAGGGCATCTTGAAATTAAAAGCAGTAAGGGGTAGCATGCAAAGAAAGACCTTGCGAGAAGGATAAAAGAAGGGAAGAGCTTTTTTAGTAAGGTATTGTAGGCATGTAACAATCTTCCTCAATAAACAGGTACAGGAGGAAAGATCCGTTTTGCAAGATCCGTTCTTAGGAGCTTTATGTGCACTCTTCAACCTTATACAGCAGTGTCACCGCTGAACTCTCCCTCTGGCTTATTCCTTCTGATGAGCATGGCTATTGAGGGAGCAAGTTGCTGCATTTGTTCATAGCTATTTAATTTCTTGCAGTTCTGTGCTATGTCTTATCATCGCTTCATGTACAGACTGCTGTAACAAAAGCAGTTCTTGCTGCTGTTGAAGGAGCTTGGAGTGCTGCCTTCGTTTAGTTCTACTAAAATGCACAAAAGCACGTGTTTTTTGCCCTTTCTAGTGAGCAGAAAGGATCCAGAGTGGTAGGAGTTTTTGATTTCAGCCCGAGGTTGGACTTGAAAGAGATGGTACTCGGAGTTTTGGTGACTTCTCAGTTTTAAGTCTTAGTAAAACTGGTAGTGTGGCACGTTTATGTACTCCCAAGATCTCTCTTCTGCTTGCATCCAGTAGATCAATGTGAACCACCTGCTCCAGATATTCATCACTACTCTTGAAAAAAAAAACAAACAAAAAACCTCGGATGTCTAACATCCTGTAGTTTCACTGTGAACCTTCTGCTTCTGAAGTTAAAATATTGTCGTGACATTGGAAGCAGTTGGGGAGTTCTATCCCCATCATCAATTCAGATTGCAATTTGGCTGCTGAGAATCCTCCCTCTTGCATATAGATGACCAACCCAGCTGCTACACCTTTCCTCTATAGTTTGACAGTATGGTGATGGAGTGTGCTTGAGGCTTCATCTGTGTCTTTTCACACAAGGAGGCTCCATTGTGTTCCATCTTTTCCAAAGTAACCCACAGTCTTAGGTGCTTTTAAGTTTTGGATGCCAATTTTGAGATATGTTAAGGCAATAGGAGTAAGTTGAATAAATTCATTGAGACTGTAAGCTTTCTTCCTCTCCTTTCTACAGAAGATGACAAGCTACAAAATGGATGGACCACACAGAGGATTTTGTCTTGTTATTAATAATGTTAATTTTGATAGATCTCTTGATAAGAGGAAGGGTTCTTGCAAAGATGCTGGTAAGTTCCTGAAGTGAGATTTTTTGAGTATTAGTCTCTGTGTTTCCCCAAGTGAGCTAATTGTCTAGTACTGCTGAATAGTCTGTTGTCAATATTTCAGTTAATATTCTTAAAGAGCAAAATATTTGATACATGTTAAATTATGTCATTTTTGTATCCTCGCGGAGGAAGGGTTAAAAGGTGAGTAACCAGTGAGTTTCTGATGCAGTCGGATCATTCTTGAATCAAGAATCTTTTTTTACTTAGCCTTTATCTATAATAACAAACTAAAACTAAACTAAACCATCATTCTACATAATATAATGCAAATTTCCATAATCGAAGCACTCTGCATACTTCTTACTTGATTCTGCTCATAGAATCGTCTGGTTGGAAGAGA
>NW_010412288.1:0-26909 GCF_000710305.1 Buceros rhinoceros silvestris
AAATTTTGTAAAATTTGTTTTTGAAAGGTAGATAACACTCTACTTAACTCCTTCTATCCTGAAGGACACTGCAGAATTTCATTTATTCTGTAACAATAGGTAATTAATAGGTAGCTCTAGGAAAGAAGTTTACAATCACTGACATTTTAAAATATTAGCATTTCCCAAATGAACAAATGTTTCTGCCATTCTTCTCTTTTACTCCAGAGTAAGAATATCTGTAAAAACTAAGAGAAAGCTATATAGTCAGGGCTGACAAATTAAAGTGATGTTAGGTCAATTCAGCATTTTGCACTGCTCCAGAAAATACTATGTGAGTGTAAAAGAGATATTCGTTATTGTTAGTGTAACAGAGATTCAATATAGGAAGAACTAGCTAAAGATAACATCTCCCACAGACAGTCTTCAGAACATGTACAGAGAAACACTAAATGTCTAGCTCAAAGTCAAAAAAGTCAGGAAATCAAAAGTCAAAGCTAACACATCTTGACCCTTACATTTCATATTCATGGGCTACAGCAAATGAAATAACCCAACACAGTTTAACAGGAATCTGAGCAATTTGACAGGCTAATCTGCACATATCCAGAAAATGTCCTGTGTAGGTGGAGTGATAGACATTATTTTTCTGTGTAGTTCATAACAACGTATCTTAGTCCAAAGGTAAAAATAACAGTTTTCAAAGAGTCTTGTAACTCTAGGCAATGTTGCAGTTGACTGCGGTCCAAGAGCTGCAATGAATTCAGGTAGAAGGAGGCTAAATAATCTACAGGCTGCACCATGTCTCACTGTTCCATGGATATAAATCTAGACAAACTGTGCTACCTGCATTCGAGTCACTCAACACTTATTGCAGCACAAAGGGCTGCCAAATTTGAAGTGCTGAGAATGTGTAAATGCCCCAAACTGTTCTGTTCTGCCAGTGCTCTGTTAAAGCACTCAAACCCATTAGTTGCTTTTCAGACTGAAGATCAGACTCAGAGAACTCAAGAGAAAATAGCTATGAAGTGACATTTGGTCTATTTTCTGACTGGTTACATACAGATTCTGCACATTTCTAGCACTTTTTGTTCTTTCCTGAGGTAACAAATTCAACTATTATATAACTTAGTGCATGCTGGAACTGTTCCTGTGATGGTGGCAGAGTTGCAGTAAGTGACTTGAAAAAGAGCACAAAGGAGAATGTGGTCCTTATCTAAGACAGAATGACCTGCATCTTGGCATCATAAATGGCACTGAAAGGTTGATCATCAGATGTGAATGCAAAAGAGGATGAAAACATGTTTCATCAGTGTGTTGATACCGATAAACCGATGGCACTCCTTCCGGCCTTCATTTTTATTTATAGAATCCACTAATCTTATATTATCATCTTATTGTTAGCACAAATTTCATGTCAAATTTTAGAATCTTCTGGGATAAAAACCAGCTTCTGTGGTTTGATGTTTTCCTTTTATGTTACATCTCCTTTTAAAGTGAATGGACAAAATGTCTGCTCTAGCCTTCACCGAGGTGACAGCCAACATTACTGCTTTGCTTACTAAGAGAAAGACTTTGGCTTTTGTGACTGCTATTTTAGAAACTGTGGCTGGAAGTACCCATAAGACTAGGAGGCACCAACTGTTACTGTGACTGTTGCACAGCAAAAAGTCAAGTCTTCCTTTCCTTAGGATTACACTAAAGCAAAAGTCAAATGAGAGTTTTGTTCCTCTTGGTTTGAACCTTATTCAGCCATTCTCAGAAATTCTTAAGCAAAGATGATGCAAGGACTATCCCATTTTACACTGTATACACTACTATCTCTGTTTTAACCTTAAACTCACTCTTCTGTTCTCTCTTCCTGAAACAAAACCACTCCACTTTTTTAGCTTCTCTGAAATGATGGAATAAATTCTAACCATGTTAACTGGTATAATGCTGTTAGCCGTTTAGTTATCAACCTTGAAATTGCAAGCATCTTCTGAGATGTGCTAATCTGCTCCAAATAACTGAATTAATGAAGCAGGGTCCTAAGAGCAGCTAAACTCCCTTTTTTAAGCCAGGATTTCCAATGCAGAATGAACTCACTACCACCTTACGTTTCTTCCAAAAGCCCCACATCTTTATTTCTGATATGTGCATACTTACTGACACAACTAAATGTGTAGAAGTATTTTAAGCCATTAGTCCAGCTGAACCCAGTAATAAACAATTTTTTTTTGGTGGATCTGAAGTTCTAACTCCTGTCATAAGCAAAATGGCATCTTAACCATTCTGTAACCATCCCTCACTGCCATAGCCATCCCTCACTGATACTACACCACTTCTACACCCTTCTGTTCATTTCTATTCCTCTTACAAAAACAAGGGTCAGGAACTAAGAAGAGAAAGCAATTGCCAACCAATATGTGTTCATTATTGTTCTACAAGATTTAGCAGTTATTCAATCCCACATGCCCATGCCAGACTGAGTACTGGATATGCTTAGTTTCAAACATATCCTCTCTGAAATCAGAGACATTATTTACATCCTTAGTTATGACCATTGTTAAGCACTAATACTGAATCCCAGAAGAAAATCATGCTCTTATCAAATTTGTTGAGATAATTATGGATTCTGTCCTTAAACATATGATATCACCCACTCTAACTCATATTCCTGTAAAAGTGATGATGTTTGGAAAGAAAAGTTAAATAATCTTAGCTAATAAGAAGCAAATGCCCTCTTGAAGATGGAATTTGAGAAAGCAGGTAATAGCAGATTAGAAACAGCCTGCTACAGGAAATGGGGCTCCATGGCTGATTTCCATTTTTATTACTGAAACATAGCCTGGAGTACTCTTGATGAGTTGCTTTTTCAGATACTGTACAGGTAATATGCATGAAAACATGGAAAACTCTCCTTGAATGCTGCACTACGTATTTGTCTCCTATGAAGCCAGTCCAGAAGCAATGAGGACAGACACAGCAGAAACTAAATGCACAAAGTTTAAAAAACTAATTTTGTCCTTTCTCCATCTATACTGATATTTATCTACACACATGTGTATTGGGTTCTTCCCTATACTTTTAGTAACCTCACCAGTATATTTCACTATCCATGTGCCATTGCTACATACACACTTAATCACATCTCTTTCTTTCTTTTAGCTATTTAAAAATGAACCTTTCAGACTCACTTCACCTTTAGAACAAAACTGATATAGAAAGATCTGGTAGGGGACCCCACAGGAGTTCCCTGAGTAGCAGAATCACAGTCATTCTGTTTTACATGCCTGATATAACCACTGGAAAGATTGCAGATGGGCCACACAGTTAATAAACAAAGAGAAGAAGAGGAAGAAAGAAAAGAGAAAGTTTGGGGGTGGGGGGAAGCTCTTTATGTCTTGTTTGTCAGCTCACTCAAATTGCTTTTCCTTGCTACACAATCAGGCAGCTGGCACTGGGTCATCAGAGATTGCAGCATATGCGACAGGGCCTTCTCTTGAAATAACTGATGGGATTTCCTTGCTTCAGAACACAACCCATTTGTAACTTGACACATATACAGCAAAGCAGAGGGCATTTTTGTTTGTTTCAGATGAGAAGCAGGAAGTTTCTTGTCTATGGTGCCCTACTTCATTATGAAAATCCTTTGCGTTACTTAAAATTAAAAAGAATGTGTAGAACTATCTGCTGGTTGGAATGGATACAACACTGCTGAAGCCAAAAGAATGGCATTCATTTACAATAGAAAAAAAATTGGCTCAAGCATAAGAATGAAGATGAATTCTCTTCTACTGATAGAGTGAATTAAAAGAAAAATCTAAGCTTTAACCAGCTTGTACCACCTAAAGAAGTTTAGGACAGTGAAGCTGTCTGGGAGCAGAATGAAAGGAAGGAAAATACCTGAAAACTGCTATTTTCAGCTAAACCAGATTCACATTGGCAGGGGCATTTTTGGTGGTGGGTTTTGTTGCTTGAGGTTTTTTGTGTGTTTTTCTTTAACTTTGATCAACTTCTTTCCAGTGTTTATCTTTGAGACCTTAGGCTGGACTGGCTAGAAGGCTCAACACTCCTATTATTTTCCTATTCTCTGGACAGAAATTTTCCATTTGATTAAGTAATTTCTGAGCTTCAAAGATATTCCAGACACATAACCTTCTTTACAGCTACCATAATAATCAATTAATCCTGCTTTACTGATAAAGCCAGATCTCATTTGAAGAGCAGCTGATGGTCCTTCCACTAGCCTTGTGAAGAGAAGACTCTGACCCAACCCTTCATTTTACCTTATCGTAAGGAAGTTCCTGCCATACTTCTTGGCAGTGCAACTTGATGTTTGTGTGTGGGTGTTCCAGTCTGATCCACCTCACCGAATTTTGTTCCTCCACCTACTGAAAAATACTACGGTCTTGGAACAAAGCTGCCTAATGTGCTGAGAAGAATAAAAATGTGAAAGTCAATTGCCACAGCCAACATTCCCAGTGCTTCATACATATGATATGTGTGTTCATCAACACCAACAAAAATACAGATAGTAAATCTGCATTCTACTTCTGCTGCTGGTCTTATTTCTACTGCTGTTATACCCTCAGCTGCTTCTGTTGGCTGTGACACTGACTGAGGCTTTTGGCCATCAAACCACAGCCATAGGGCTATGACTAAACCAGTGACTTCTACAGCACTAGAGAAGATGGTGTATCCATCTCCAGTTCATTCTGTGTAACTGAAAACACCAGTTGAAAGGGCAAGATGTTTTATCAAGAAACAATAATAATTATGAAGCCAAGAATTAGCAGTAGATTTTGCAGAGAGCCTGACATTCACAGGGTGCAAAGCCCTTTAGTAGGATAATACCAATGTAGAATATGGTTACATAGCATCATGCCTGTCTGAAACTCTGCCAGAACAACAGGTCAATTACCTATTTTGTACTCTGTTGAATTATTCTCATACATACAATATGTACTAGTGACCATCTTATACTGAAGAGTGTTTAAATAATGACAAATGACGTTTTATAACTGATCCCACGTCTCAGAACTGTAATGAGAAAGGTAAAAAAAGCTGAAATAAAAGTAGAAAAATCCAACCATATAGAATGTGAAGGAGATAGAATTAATATAGGATTTGGTACAAATACTTCAAGCTTCATTCTCACAGTCCATCATTTTCAAACCAGTGTACTTGGTTGTACGGGTGATACTGTATTTTTTTATTTGCATCACAGTAATAGCAAGGGTGAAATCTTTGATTTGTGAATTCTGATTTAGCTCTTACAGTTTAAAATGTTGTCACCCAAAGTCTCTGTCTTTCCCCAAGCAGAAGTTATTGTCCAAGTCTGAATGGCAGAAGGAAATAGGTGCCTGCTCTTCAGCTGTCCCGGTTCTCAGTGTTGGGCACTAAGTTAAGCCTCTATGACAACAGGTAAACTAAAATATCAGGTTGTTAAATTGAGATAGATGAAGAGATGGCACTGGGTTTGCTTATATCACTCCTACTATTGGAGGTTTAATTTCCATAAGAGGGGGAGGTAGAGAGATGAAGGCACTATCATCTTGAACTGTTTCAGCTAAAACCAGTAAGAGATCATGAGTCATAGCCCTTAGACAGAGGTATGTTCTGTAGTCAGAGGCATTGTTCTAATCTCTATAACAACTGCATTATCCACCAGGCAAACAAAGGATCAGAAGAATGGTCCCGGTCCCAAAACACTTACCATCTAGGAATCAGAAGAAAGCAGACTCATCCAGTTGGACGGGTACAGATAAATGTGAGATTAGCTGAGTTCCATGAAAATAGCTCTTATATAAATTATTTAAATAGAAGGAGATCAGGTTGACTGTATGTCAAACATAAGCCTAAGTAGTGTCAGATATGAAAAGCAAAAAAAGGGAATGAATATCTCATGCTGAAATATTTACAAAGAATGATAATTTTCCTTCTGTCTGTTATAATAACCCCCTTTGTATATGTTTTTCTTGGTGTGACGGTGCTGTTGAAGATGATAGAGTAATATTAATTATCATCCCACTTAAGATTTTTTTATGATAGATGAAGGATTGAACAGAATGCAAAAATCACAGGAGGAAAAAGACGAGTTCAATTCTATTTTTCTCGAATAAAAATCTTGTTGCAACTTTATGTTATCGTTCAGAAATGGCTCTGTTAACAGTTTAATTACAGTGTGGCATATATCAAACATACACACACTTATACTTATATAAAAGTATATAGGTATATATATATATACGCTTATATAAAAATGTATTGCAATTTCTGTTTAGTCATGTTTAGATACACCATCAGAAGCCAGTTACTTAAAAAGTCAATCCAAGAAGAACTTTTGTTAGCAGCTGAAGCTCCTGCCTTCATTCAGAATGGGGCACAACTATACACAAGTAAATGGATGAGGATGGGTTACCAGAGGGCAGTCACAAAAACCTGCATTTGCTTTGAGATCAGCCATTTCACACAGATAAGTAGAAATGCTCTGGTTGTTTTTCTGTCACACATTAAAAAAAGTCTAAGACATTTTGTATCCACGGCTTCCAGGGTAGGATGAGAGAGAAAGGTGCCCACTGCTGATAAGAGCAGTCATAAAGCATGCTGCCAATGATTTTCAAACAATACCAATATCCAGTTTAGGGCCTGCATTTGCTTGAGCTTGCCCTCCTTCCCTCAGCTTTTAACTGTTACAATGGGCACTGGATATTGCACTAGTTTTATTTAAATAGCTAACACTGGTGATTCACAGACTATTTGCAAATGCCTCTCTTAGTAACCCTTTTCCCAAAAAGAACTCTCTCACTGAAATAGAAACAGCTGAAGTCAATGCATTACTTATACATGTGAGGAGATATTCAATGTAAAGGAAAAACCTCAAACAACAAGTCACAAACAAAAAAGCTTTAAAACTTTGCAGGCTCGCTCAAACACCAACTAAAGGGAAGAAGAGAATTAGGATATCTGCTACAAATGGCTGATGCCTGAATGTTTGTGACTGAGAGGCCTAGGTGGGCAGAATGTCATTCTCCTAAGAAAAGAAAGTAAAGACAGGGAAATTTGAGTAACAAGTTTCTGAGACAAAAAAGATTCCACAATGTAATGAATATATAGTGAGGGAATTAGTCATAGCTGTACAGCCACTAAGCAATTCAGAGGCATCAAGAACTCACTATATTCTTGGCTGAACACCAGAAATTTGAGGTAGCTGAGCACCAAAAAAAAAAAAAAAAAAAAAAAAAAAAAAAAAAAAAAAAAGTTTTAAGATGCTAGAAGGAGGAATATGATGCTGGCCACGTCTAAAGCTGAAAGCTGTGCACCTTAGGTTCAAGTATCATTTTGACTCTGACGTGTTCTACCACAAGCATCACCTGCAGAGACAATTCATCTGCACTTCATTTCATTACATGAGTATCTAATTTACTGTTACTTTACTACTATAAACTTGTTTATGAGAGTATCACATGAAAATGCTAGGGAAATTAAAATTTCAGAAGCTGAGTTTTTGATGGGATAGTCTGTCCACATAGCTAGACTCTGTTTCAGACAAAAACTTCCAAGAAGCATAAGCATAAGCATCTGAAAAAAACTTGCTATCACTGTTACAGAAATGAATTGTGGCTCAAACCTCAAGCAGAATTCTCTCCTCTATTCAGGGTTGGAAAGTCGTCACTTTTATTTTGCCCCATGACAGGACTGAACACTTCTGATAACCTGGGTGCCTTACCTAGTGAAAGCTAGAGGATAGCCATCCATCTAGGATCCCATCCCTCTTTCTCTCCTGCTCTGCTGGGCATCACTAGCAGAAAAGGAACACACAGAAGAAGAACAGAGCTACATGCTGCACACAAGGTCTAAGTAGACTTCATGAGAATTCAATATATAGTCCAAGAAAATCAGAACTTTTATTCTGGTGTATAAGATGAATTCATTTGCCCTGCGTGGTATGTCTGCCCAAAACAGTGATGAGCAATTCACAGTATTTAAGCCTGACCACTATACAACCTATGAAGAAGGACGGAAGCAAAAGCTTCTGCATTAAGAGGCTTGAATATGATACTTACGGCTTGTCTTTAGTCATCCAGTTCCCCAAACTCCCATCAATTGAACCTTATTGATTGAACCTTAAAACACACATAAGAAGTAATACCCCTGAGAGGGCAAGAAGGACCTTATGTTTGTTGAAGGGGAATTTTCTTCCTGAGCGTAGGTATATATTCCAGCAGTATAAGAGAAGTATAGGTAATGGTGATTTCTGCAATTCAGAGAAATAAAAACAATAGCAATTGGTAGGCCAGAAAGGAAGAATCTATTTATTTAAAACCTGTGTAAGACATATTCAAATAAAACTTCAAATAAAATCAACCATACTTGGTTTCATGAACTTCTACTTACTTTACATGGAAATGGTGCAAAATTATAATTTCATGTGGTTTCTACTGGGGCAGTCAAGAAAGCTTTTCTAAAACTAACACTATAAAGCAAAGATGGGTGTTGCAAAACAGCAAACCAGGCACTTGAAAATTGAATATGTCAGCACACATTCCTGAAAAATGAAACTTCCAAGGTTTAAACACCTCTGTGATTTCAGAAGACAGTAGTACAACAAAATTAACTCATATTCAGTGCAAGCTGAATATATATTCCCATTTATATGCAGGCATATGTATTTTGGCATCATGTAATAATATATAAAGATAATGCAGGATGGAGCTTGTGCGACTGGTCATATTTCTCCTGTACTGGCCAGCACAAAACCCGGACTCTACTCACGTATTAGTCTTCCCTTGTGATCAGTGGCTTCCTAATTAAAGGAAAATCAGGGATATCCTCACTAAATTTATCTCTTTAGAAAATATTAGAGCAGTGCTGTTGAACTCGCAGATTTGTTCTCTTATTTATATGACAATACACTACTCATTATAAGAAGAGCTGTAAGAATCCAGTTTTCAGGGGCTCTGATGGATGTTGAGGCTCAGGCTATTACATCCTGGAGACCTCCCAAACCTTGTGCTCCCAAGCACAAGGAATGCCAGCCTCGTTAAACTTCAACTCTTGCAGATGCAGACTGCTTGAGACCCATGTAACTTAAGTAAATAACTTAAGCATGTAAGTTAATCTAACACAAAGGGGATGCTGAGACTGTAAGGCCTTGAGGAAGCTGCTTAGTTTAAAATTCAGTATTTTGTCCAGTTGCGAAAAATAAATGGGCAAAATTAGGAAAACATCATTTGCTTTTCTCTTCTTGCGTCCCAAAATCCCATATATTTTTACACAGATTTTGTCAGATCAATATCTTAATGAAAGCAAGGGTTCATAATCATTCAGGCATGCAATGAGTAACTAGGGTTTTGATCATTTAGGGTTTATTAACAATTTATAACCTCTTCTGGCTTTATTTTACACTTAGATTCTCCCAAATTAATCTCATTAACAGAACAAAATTGATATCTAGCTATTTGGTCCATATACTATAAGCCATCATTTGTGACAGAAATTATTTTATTATTTTAAACACTAAGATAACAATTATTCATTACTATAGTTTTTCCTGTTTAAATCACAGCTTCAAAGAGTTTAGTGGCACAAACTACTCTTTCATGATGCTGCACAGAAACTTATCTTATGACCACATGCCTTTCATAATGCAGCATTTGTTTACAGAAGATTAAGTGTTTCATGGACATTTGCTCTTTTGGGTGTATGTCAGTGGCAGGGAAAAAAAGAAAACACATGGCATTTACATCTCACAGGAAGAATTTAACTGGATCCCAGGGGCTGATGGGTCAAATGTGAGAATCCGTGACCCACACATCAAGTAGAGTTTAACTAATAATGTAGAAATAATATATGCATGCATACTAACATTATTCCAGGTTACTGTCATTGAGGATAACATAATTGTAGTCCAGCTTTGCCCAGTGTTCTTGACCTGCAATAAAATTTATTTTAGCTCTCTTTACATTAATTAGAAAATAATGTTAGACATGATGAGGAAATGAGTAATCAATTTAGCGAATCCACTCCCAGATTGACAGATTTTTACTTATATTATCATGCTTACAGTTCCAGTGATTCTATTTAAGTCCTGGTCAGAACCACACACCAAAACTACAACTGCATGAAAACTCTAAATTTGGATACTGTGTATTTTTGAGACATTTGGATTTAGATTCTGATCCGTACTTCACCTCTGACTTAAGCCTAAAAATAGTGAAACTCAATCTCTAATTTAAATACCCTATAACTTTTAGATTTGCAGTCAGAAGGGAAATGTATGAGTACTTCTGGTCCCTTATCCTTTATCAAGATGGGAAGCAAAATAGTAGGATATGAGCAAATACCACAGAATAGAAAGGAAAAATTCTAAGAAGGCTGCTTTTGTTTTTTCTATGTTACTATTATACATATGAAACTTTCACCCTTCTAAATCTGAAGAAATACTTGAGTTCATGAGAGAACAAATACAGTTCTTTTACACATCTCCAGAAATAAAAATGAAACCCAAGGATATTTAATAATTCATAAAGAATCATTGAAAAGATGAGAGTGTACCTAATAGTCGTATTTGTCACTATACATTACAAGTCTGTTATACTGGGGGTGGTATATTACTGAAAATGTATCAGTTCGGGTTAGACAGCATTTTGGAAATGATTAAGCCAGTAAATAGAGATCTAATATGACATTAGGTTACAATAATCAGTTCCCAAAACTATGCAGAAGACACTGTTTATCATAATGCTTTCCAGCAATCCTAACAGCCTCCTCCTTCGCCTAGAAGTGGAAATTGGTTTAGTTGTATTTCCCCTCAATTTTTCTCATGTGTTCAGTATTGCTTTAGCTTGTGTTTACTGCATGTAGTCTAAGTCCCTTGCAAGATGAACAAACTGTTTATAGAAGCTTATGCATGTAGAACATGCGTTATGAATTGTGATTTATAGATACTGAACATTATACATAAGAAGGCTATCATGTGTATGCGATACATGACACCTAATTTGGGGATCTACAGATTGTCATATCAAGAAAAAGCCAACCAGACCAAAAATCAAAAAATGCTTTGCCTGCAAATATTATAGTGCTGCTTTTCCCACTGTGAAATATTTTAAGTCAAACCTAATTTTGTGTCAGACTGGTTTTCCTATACACATTATAGCTTTCAAATTCTCAAATTATAATGTCATTAATGGTTAAAAAAGCTCTTAAAAAAAAAAAAAAATTCTGAATATTTATTCTTAATTGCATTGCACATATTTTGTGCAGAGGAAACATATCTCCAAAGACCTCTTCAGAATTGTCTTGAGCAGTGTATTTCTCTAGTTCGATTAAAAAAAAAAAAAAGTAAATGGAATAAAATAAGTTAAAATAATTCAATATTTATTCTTAATTGCATTGCACATATTTTGTGCAGAGGAAACATATCTCCAAAGACCTCTTCAGAATTGTCTTGAGCAGTGTATTTCTCTAGTTCGATTAAAAAAAAAAAAAAGTAAATGGAATAAAATAAGTTAAAATAATTCACTACATCATGAAATGACGTAACAATAACAAAGGCTGTAGAAGAAAAATAAAGAAAAACCTTCATAAAAATTTGTCAAAAGACAAATTTTACATCTTATGTAAAGGAGAGAACAAAGACATACTGCAATAAAATCAAAAGCAGAAATTGAACTTGATCCTAGAGCACAAGCCCCTAAATACTACCTGTATGAGAACAACCCGTAAGAAGAAAATAGAGCAAATTTGCTTGTGTGTTTGTTTGTTCCTAATATACAACAAGTGTTTTGAGAGCCCAGCAAATTATTGCAGTGTCATACAGGTAGGCTAGTGTTATCAAAAGGGCAAGAGAAAAGTAGGCTTCTACTCTTGTCTATGTTCAAGTAGGAGCTAGGCTCAGAGTTCCTTTGGATGTGAAAATCTTAGTAATGTCTTTGAGGCATGTTTTCATTAAAAAGTTAATATTCATTTAGAAATTCAGTTCATATGTGGATAATTGAAATATCACTAAGAATCTTATAGCAACTACTAAATATGAAATGTCTCACACCATGTATTTTCAAAAGGAAGTAGTTTTCAGAGATCTGTGATTTATTTTAATCTCTGTTTCTGAAGGGAAAATATTACTAAAGACAGGAACAGAAATACTTCTCGCTACACTTATAAACATAGTTATCAGGTACAAAGACATGTTTTACTGATAAATGTCTGAAAACTTAGAAAAAATGAGCATTTGCCTGGAGTTCTTTTTGTTTTCATTGTGTATATTCTTGATAAGATAAATGTGCTTAATTGGGCTGCAATGGAATCCAGCATTCAGTTTAATATTAATTTTTTCACAAAAAAAGGTTATAGGTTATACATGATTAATATATTTTTAAAAAATAACCATTTATTAAAAGTCAAGCATTATTATGGACTGCTTGTAACACCATTATTACTTTGTTACAGAATTGATGCCGTAACAATCAATAATAATCCTTTTCAACTATACAACATAGCTGTACATTCTATTAATCATGCATTAACCTGTTGTAATTGGAACTTTTATTTATAGATGAAATCAAATTAAATTTATGATTTTCACCTCAAGTAATATATTTCAAATTCTGAATGTATGATAAAAGGAGTTATCAAGCACTGAAACGTGTTATGCAAGACATCTAAATACTCATGACCTTGGTATGTGAACATTTCAGTTTAATTAGTCTAGTTCTGAATCTTTTTATTCTGATAATGTACTTAAAATATAAATGCATGTTTTCAGAAATAATGATATGTACCATTGTTTTCATAGTTTTTTTAAAACCTGTGGAAAAAAATCAAGGAAAATATAATTTCCCAAAAATAAATACTCCAGAATTTTTGACATTCTGTTTCCCCATGTAAATAGCACAGCCATTTGCCAGTATCATCTCTGCTTTGTAAGAAAACACTCTTTAGCCACTACATGACTTTTTTGTTAGCAGTCAATGATGTGATGCTGGAAATGGTTTTATAAAGAACAGTCTGAGCTGGAAGATGTTTGGGTTTGTTCCTCTTGGTATATGGTTTCACTGGATTATATTGTTTAAAAAGACAAACAAGAAACAAAAGCAAACAAAACAAAAAAACCTCTCTGGGACTGAAATACTTTGTATGTGTTGTTATTTGCAGTGCATGCCAAGACATTCATGGGCACCAGAGCCAACCTGGCAAGCTAATTAAATATATAAATGTATGTGTTTAAAACAGCCTTATAAGGAGCATTGGAAATCTGCAAGATGAGCGAATATCTTATAACTTCTTCCGCAGGTGCGAGGATAGCTACAAGCCATGGACTTTCTGTCCTGCTTCTTGTTTGTGGCTTTGTGAAGGGTGCTTTGCTTTAATCTAAAAGTGCTGACTTTTTCCAATATCACTTTCTCTTCTTAAAGCAAAGAGCAAATCGCCTGTAAAATCCACGGAGCGGACAGCAAAGTTGACCCTAACCTCCAACCACCACTCTGCACCCAATGTACTCTAAATCTCTACACAAGGAGCACCTTCTTCAGGAAGTACAAACAAAAATACTAAATAAAGTAAATAAATAAATAAATAAAACAAATATTATAAAAAGAAGAGGATACCACATGTTTTCGTGACATATCTTATTTTCTTTAGCGTATCACTAATCTTTTATTTGAAGAGAACTGGTGTGATGTAATCAAAAGTTTTGTAACAGCAAGACCTAGTTTCCTTTTCTTTCGGCAAGGAGAAGCCTCATCCTTGACTTCTCAGGGGTTGGTCTGCAAGTCATCAGTATTAAAGAACTAACCATGGATGACATTTGGTTTCCTACGCTGAAAGAGCCGTTCCAGCCTGGAAGAAAACAGAGGCCAAAAAATGAAACAAAACATAGTGATTTAACATCAACTCCAATAAAACACCCCACAAACTTTTTTTGGTTTGGGTTTTTTGGGTTTTTTTTGGTTTTTCCGTGAGGGATAAGGAGGAGAAAAGAAATTCTACAAAGCAGCTAAGCAGACTAGAGGATGTTGTTTTAGGAAAACATATGAGGATATTTTTCTTTTGAGTTCTTTGGTTTTAATTTTTAAATTATTATTCTTTTTCCCCTGTGGGTTATTTTCCCATGTGTTTTTCATTTGTTTCTTGTTCAATGGTGGCAGTTACTGACTTAGGCCAGCCCCTGATGATTGCGTGGAGGTTTATATATATACATCCTTTTTTGTGTGTGTGTGTGTGTTCTATTTTTCAGTGTGTTTTCTCTAATTTTGCAACTCCTGTATATGCAAACCTAAATTCTGTAAATTGCTTACAGTCTGTGTGATAAAACTTCAGAGTAGACATACTTTGGTCCTCATGCAAGTCAGTTTTTAATATTATCTATATGTCATGCCACTGATAGACATCTTTATTTCCTTTTTTGACAAAACATCACTTTTTAGTTTGTACTTCAGTACTGTGTGGATTTTGTAATACATACCTTCAATTCCACTGGTTTTACCCTTTTCAGCCCTCTGTTTACTCTGTAAATGCACATTAAAATTTGTTATGGTCTCTAGACAAAGAATTATTTCAGTTTTGTGTATGTTGTGTTGGACTTCAGATACTGAAAGCTCTTTTAATTTGTGGTGTTTGTAGAGGATGAAGTGATTTGAACACTAGAGACTGTAAAATGCTGGTTTGCAGTCAAATACTCTGTGTAAAGGAAGGTTAGAAGGGGAAAACAGACAAATAGAACATGGTTTTAGGTATATTCTTTTGGTAAAGAGTTTTAGGATGATGAATTTATTACACTGATTATATTCGCATCACTGTTCCTTCTATGTGGCCAAAGAAGCGTCTTTCTTTGCTTTTTTCTGGAAGTGGATTGTCATTACTCATTCATATTCTTAATTAAAATACTTTACGTCTGTGAACTGAACATGAGAATTTTGATGTTGAATGAATGTCCTGGTTTGAGCTAGCTCAAACCAGGACAATGAAATAATATGCATTACGTGAATTACATTCATTAATGCAGGAAGGAAAAATTGCTACCATTTGCAGCTGCAATCAGGAAATTTTTTTTCTTGTTCCCCTCCTTCCACTGATGCTGAACAATCCATACCCTTTCTTTTATCAGTACAAACAATCATATACCACATGCTTATTATGATCTATTTATAACAGCGTTAAGTGGCTCCAGTGTGGTCAGCAGTGCGATTTCTCCTCATTTTGTAAGTAATGTAGAAGGAAGTAAAAAAGTATGTTTAATATCTCACCGTTCCATGGTCTACAGGCCTAACATTTTTTTTTCAAAATACTCTTAAGTCTAAAGTGTTCTCCCCTTAATTTCAAAGGAGAAAGAACATGCAATAGCATAGAATCAAAGGGTAACACTAACACTTTGGAAGGGAACAATGTATTCATGCAAATTATATTTTCCTTAACCATACATTCTGTACTATAAGCTTTACTGGGAATAGTAGTCTTTGGTTTCAGAACAGTGTTAGTAGTAATAAAGAGAGCGGAAGTTTGGTCTAGTCCAGACAAATCAGAATTAACTGTCAGTAGAAAAGGGGGAAAAGTTCTTTTATTTCAACATGAAAATACTGACCCACTAGGAATATTGTGTATCGAAAAGGTTTTGCTCCATAGTAATAAAAGTTTATCAGCCTACCGACAAAGAAAATAGAAACAATACCAGTTAAACCTCTATTGTAGATTAAAAAAGAAGTAAATGAAAAAATAGCCAGAGCTTTTTGAAGGCTCGTTTTCTGAACACACCTATGGAACCAAACTTGCCAAGCTCTGAAGGAAAGGCGGTGTTTTCCTTGTGAAATAGATATCTATGACTGGATGCTGTGAGAATCTCCCATGTGGAGTTCAGAAACCTCAGTTTCCATTGGTCTTAACCAAAACCAAATGCTTAACATCACGTGTTTCATATGTTTACGTATATATCTTGTATGAATATTCCATGTACGCACATAGTCATACAGGCAACCTGCAGTGGCATACCACAGTTTTTCAGAAGCAGTTTAGCCTCACATTGTTAAAGTTATCCTCTGAGTACTATGTTGAACTGATACTGTGTTTTGCTTTATGCTGTTAGCCGCTTAGATATAAATCACCATGTAGTAGGAAGTAAGATTAAAAAAACAGATGAAGTTAAAAGCAGAATTCTAGACCGTTCAGACTACTGTGATACAACAGCTCAGAAGACATTGCCAAGGAAAACGCTATATTGTGATCTGCTATTATTCTTCAACTGGGTCAAAAAAACAGTCAAAAGAAATCTCTAGGACTTTTGAGAAGCCTTTGAATCTTGCATGAGATACTATGGGGATACAGTAGTTGCCCTTCTGCCCTTCTCCCCAAGATAATAAACCCAAATTATTCAGATGAGGTTGAAGAAGCACAACTAGCCCTTTTGGTTGCAGATCTAGACCTGGTTTTACAGTTTCTGCCAATCTGTGTGGATGCAGCAGCAATATCTCCTAACAAGAGCAAGTATTGCATTTCTAAATTCTATGCTGTGTCTTAACTTCCATTCTTCAAATCGGGTATTTGTATGAAGCTCCAAGTAATTCTCAAAATAGAAGTTAATCTGAAGTTAAACTCTTCCTAAGAATTTAGTTATTAATATTATTTGGTATAGGAATGGAACTACTGACATTTTCTGCCCTGGCCCCGTTCTAGTTTGGATTTAACAATAATAGAGAGAAAATGGCTTACTTTTATCCTTAAAAGTCCCATTGAATTACATATCTAAAAGGGCTACTTACATGTAGCAGTGGCAAAATCTCTCAAAACCCAATGTCCTTAACTTTTTACAAAAATAGCCTGGTTTTGAGGTGGTCATTTACATGACTCATACTTCTTACTTGGTGTCCCCAAGACCTCATTGCATGTGTGACTTTCTTCAGATCGTTCCAACAGGTTTTGATTTTAATAGAAGAGTAAATACGTGTCAGTATGAAACACTTCTGTATTTCAAGGTATATGCCGTCTAAATACAGTTTACACACTTTGAGATGTTATGTCTTGTGAAGCTAAAAGAAACATATTCCAGCTCTGTAAATGTCAATGACAGCTTTTGTATTACATGAAAAAAAAATCTGTAATACTTTTGTACTGCTATCAAGGATACTGCTACAGAGCCTGTCCCATAAAATCCCCTCCTTTTCAATGCTTACCAATATTCTTTTAGTCTCTGGAACTTCATGCATGCAATTTGCTGTGTAACATGTTTGAACTTTCCTTTCTTAATTGCCTTTTGTAGATTCTTCAAAGAAATTTATGGAGCAGGAGGGTTCCTCAGAACTCCTGTTAAGAAAGGTACTAGAAAATTTAAATGGTAAACACTGACTCTATCATGAATTACTGTTATTTCTTTTTCATTCTCTATATTGAATATTTATATTACAGGACTACCTAAAGGCAAAGATCAAAAGTAGGTATAAACATATGAGGCATCACAGCAAAAGCAAAAGGACCACTTAGAGATTCATACCTATGCTCACAATTCAGCGCAGCTATGATTTAGGATCAGAACATGCTCTAGAACCAGTTTTTCTCACATTCATTCTTTAAAGTATTTTTACTTGGTTCAATTAAAATGAGGAAACAGTGGACACTGAAAAAATCTGAATGTTTCCCTAATAGCCTTAGTGTTAAACTTCTAACGATCTCTACAGTGATGACATTGTTTAACTCACCATTAAAAAAATAAAGACTGCATTGCTGCAATCTTCAACTCCTCAAAAAAAAAAAAAAAAGAAAAAGGAAGATAAAAAAATTCAAATTTTTGTTATGTGACGGATGGGAGAACATTTCTCAATGACATTATTATTGCTAAATGTCAAATGTTGTTTACAGAGTTAAAAGCATTAAAAGCCAAGAATGGGATAGACATACTTTGCAATATAAATTTTTAAAGGTTAATCTTCCTTGATTAACTTGACTAAACAATGTTAAGCACAAAGTAAATTGCTTAATGCAAGTCACCACAAATGGCTTTAGTCTTTTATTTTGAGCTTCCTAAATATTGATTTATTTGATTTCACAGTCAAAAAGTTTGCACATACATTCACATATTTGAAAGATTATATGTAGTTTTCCTATTGTTCATCTAAACAATACAGGAAGACAATAGCAAAGAAAGAATTTGTGGTTTTTTTTTTTATTTGTAATGACGAATCACAATCAGTTGGTAGCGTTACTTGCAAAGAAAAGAAGTGTTCTTTCTTGAGAGTCAAGTGTAATTGCAATCTCATTTCATTTTCTCCTTTTTGTGCTTTTTTTTTTCAATGCTTCAATCAAAAAAAAAATTCCTTACTACTACAAGATGACAGAGGACAAAATAATGTCATCTTCGTTATGAAAGAAGCTGGAAGGGAAAAGAATCTTTTGACTTAACAACAATCTAAATGTTCACAGTGTTCTATCCCCTCAAAACGTCTCTGCTTGCAGGTTTATGGGAAAGGAGTGACAGAGAAAGTGTTTTGTGTTTCAGCTTGAATTTCCAGCTCGATTTTCCAGCTCTATGAATGTTCTCAGTTAATTGTCATCCTACAGCTAAGGACAGGACTCTTCTGCAAGTTTCACAAATATAGTAATTTTTCCTGTAACTACTAGTGACAGATTGGTTTGAGGTTTGAAATGATAAATGCTCTCAACTCAGAATATTTTTCTATACAGTTATAAATGTTATGAGGAATGGCAACTGTTAAAGCCATAAATAAGTCTGGAAGAATATCACTAACTAGTAATCTCTCAAAAGTTTAAAAATATGACAAACGCTTTAATCAAAAAAAAAAAAAGAAAGCATTTTGGTGGGATTTTCTTTTAAAGTTTTCTTGTAACACACTCTTATCCATCCAGCTACAAATACTCTGGATTTAAATTCCAGCTATATCATGCTGACAGAACAGAGGGCCTTCAGATAGGAGCAAATGAAATTTTCACATTGAAATTCTTCTTTACATTGATGTTGCAGCACAGAAAGAGGTCTTATTTGTATATGAGAATATTTACAGTGACAGCTTATAAGGAAGCCAAAACGTACATAATAGACTATTAATTCCTTTGCTATTTTTATATACCATCAACTTGAAAAACAAGAGACAAGATTGGAGTTGACAACTAGCAGCTTAAAATAAACTATTTCATTAAAATCTTTGAAGAAACAGTCTGAAACATTCCTTATTAAAAAGACTTGAATAACTATGACCTTTTAAATTATATGTGGTTTAGATTTTTAAGCAAAGTTATACATATTATATATGAAATCCTTACATACAAAATTGTGAAGGAAGGAGATGATGACTTCTTTTGTTACTGCTGATAGAAGACTATAATAATTGTTGCTCATTGTTTTCAATATAAAATTATTTAACAGACCCTTCAAATCATTGTCAACTATACCTAAAAAAATTGGTGCCAAATTTTCTTATGACCTGCACTACACTTCAGGGTTTGGATGTTAACTAACACTGGTTCTAGTTTCAAAAATGTTGCTTATTCACCGTAACAGAAAGGAGGAATTCATACTTTATTAAAAATAAATGTCAACATATTTACTAAACCACCTCAATGTCTTTTTCTTTGGTGAATCAGGCACGAGATACATTACTTTTGTGCATGTGTGTCATCACCTCAAGGGGTGATAAAAAGAGATGCGGAAATGTGGATACCAGTTCTTTCACCTGCTTATTGGATTCCCGTGTATGAGTCAGAAAACAGAAGACATGATACTTTCTGTTTCCCCACAAAAGCCAACAATGAAGGATCTTTACAAGGACTATCAAACCAAATAACTGAAGTAAAAAATGATGTTGATTGTTCAACTCAGCAATAAGGTGAAGCACTCAATGAATTTAAATGCAATTTCTCTAGAAAAATGCAGAAATTTTTCTTCCAAAACCACAAATCTTTCAACTGATCTGAAAGAAAGGCTGAAAGAAGGGCTTTTATTAGGGCTTTGAACAGGGAAAGATTTTGTCTACTTTATGCAACTGCACAATGGCAACCCTAAGAGACTGTCAGCTACTTCCCCTCCACCATCACTGCTGTACAGTTGATTATCAATGATGAGGGCACACAGGGCGTGAATATATATTATGCAACAATAATATCCTATACTTAAAAAAAAGTTTGACTATTTTTAGTTTTATAGAACAAAAATCTTATTACATTGCTTAGATAATTTCCTTTTAAAAAAGGCAGTGTTTATATAATTTCATAAGTATTGCAGCTTGATTTTTTTTAAAAAAAAAAAAACAACCCTTAGCACTCGAGGTAACAGAAAGCCTTAAAAAATGACCCAACAGCATCGTAAAGCTGTGTAGGTATCAGGAGCTACTTGCACTAATAGAAAAAGAAACAAACAAGAACTTCCTGGCGTGGATTCATTTTAATCAGGTATGCAAAATACTGGGGAAAGGAGGTGGCCAAGAGAAAACCGTAGGAGTTATACTGGTGATGGTGATCTGATTTTTGTCTTTAAACTTTCCAGTATACTTCTCAAACCCAACAAGGGAATAAATTCTGAAAGGACTTATCATGCACGTGCAGCAGCAGAAATAATACATGCTATCAGTACATGCTGGGGGATGATGGGACTAAGAGCAGCCCTGCGGAGAAGGACTTGGGGGTACTGCTGGATGGAAAGCTAGACAAGAGCCCAGCAATGTGTGCTCATAGCCCAGAAGACCCAGAAGAATGTATCCTGGGCTGCATCAAAAGAAGTGAAGCCAACAGCTCAAGGAAATTGATCCTGCCACTCTGCTCTGCTCTTGTGAGACCCCACCTGGAGTACTGTGTCCAGCTCTGAAATCCTCAGCACATGGAAGACGTGAACCTGTTGGAGCGAGTCTAAAGAGAGATACAAAAGTGATCAGAGAGATGGAACACCTCACCTATGAAGAAAGATTGGGAGGGTTGGGGTTTTTCAGCCTGGAGAGACTTTATTGTGGCTTTTCAGTACTTAAGGGGGGCTTATAAGAAAGATGGGACAGTCTTTTTGGTAGGGCCTGTTGCAATAGGACAAGGATAGTGGTTTTAAACTAACAGAGGAGAGATTTAGACTAGATATAAGGAATAAACATTTTACAGTGAGGGTGGTAAAACACTGGCACTGGTTGCCCAGAAAGGTGGTAGATGCTCCATTCCTGGAAATATTCAAGGTCAGGATGGATGGGACTCTGTGCAACCTGATCTAGTTGATGATGTCCCTGCTCACTACAGGAGGATTGGACTAGATGACCTTTAAAGGTCACCCTTGCAACCCGAACCATTCTATAGTCCTATGAATACTGCTGGCAATCCTGAGCAAGGCACAGGACCTGTTGTGTTTACACAGTAACACTGTGCACATGGTTAGGGTATCTGGCATTGTCTGGATTCTAGAAATAGTGAATGCTGGTATGTACTGGAGATCTTATCACTCATCATGGAAAGAGCTGCTAGATATAAGCTGATGCCTCTGGGTGGGATTTATCTAACTAGAAAAGTTGTTACCTTTCTAAAGCTCCTAACCCACAGGACAAATAAAATATAAAATACTGAAAAATAAAGAATATTAAACAAAATTCCTCAGGAGTCTCCCTCACTTCCTGTGTTTATGATTGACACTTCTAATATAGACGTTCGAGAAAACTCATCTCCTCAGCAATAACTTCCACAGATGGACTTGTAGAATACTGTTTCACGTGAAGTTTACAGACCAATTTTATTTCTCTAATACCTTTTTAGAGGTATTTCAACATTTATGTAGAATATAAGCAAATAAAGAGAATCAAAAGAGGCATTTTTTGCCAAAATCCCCATTCCAAACAATATAAAACA
Organism: Buceros rhinoceros silvestris; assembly: GCF_000710305.1. Classification (NCBI taxonomy): domain Eukaryota; kingdom Metazoa; phylum Chordata; class Aves; order Bucerotiformes; family Bucerotidae; genus Buceros; species Buceros rhinoceros. The sequence goes on from NW_010412288.1 coordinate 21,781, forward strand.
TAAATTATCAAGCATGTCTAATACTAAACCAAACCCTTTTACTGGACACATTAAAGAGTCACTGATTTGTCATCACAAACTTTGAGAAGACATCTGGAGATTTATGCTATATTATTAATTTGCTTAAAAAAATAACATCCTTAAAGCTGCTTCTTTCATATGGTTAACTGTAAAGTTAAACAATATAGACATCTAAGACATTTGTTATGAAGATGTACACAGTCCATACAGAATCATACAGACAGACACGCTAATGGTAAGGCAGTTCCTTTTCTCAGCAGATGGGTGAAGGAGATGGATGACTTGTGTTTTCGTCACACTTTTCGCACTGTAGTAGTTACCAGCAGTAATACCTTGTTTACCTTGGAAATACATACATGCTGTGATTTTTTTGTTGTTGTTATTAGCCACTTTTTCTTCTTCATCAGACTAGGATTTTGGTAGACCTTAGAAATATGTAGCACATAACAAAAAACAGGCGGTTGTATAGAAATATGTGGGCCATCAAGTATTTTCACTGGACAATTAAAATTAGGCTAAACATTTCCTCAGGAAAAGAAAGACACCATGTTATTCTGTAGATGAGTTTGTTATATATAAATCATATCTGAGACAGCATTCAGAAAGACTTCCCATCACAGATGCCACAATGGAGGCACTTGAAACATTCCCATTGCAAAATCTGAAAATATCTTCAATGTTCTCATTTTATCATAGATTTCTTTTTTGTATTCTGTATTCTGTTTCAGCAATTCATGCTACTATGCCATACAACATTGCTGAAGTGAATGAAAAGCATTTGCACACTGTTTCACTAGCTCAGCTTTAGGGCTTTAGCCATAGGATAGTGAGAAATAGGTGGAGAGTCAGAAATGTTTCAAAACTGTGACAGCTATCTCTGGTCATCCAAAAAGAAAACCACAACCATCTGGGGAGATTTCGAAGGAATGTCACTCAGGAAACTGGCACATGATCTGCTGAAGAACCTGCATACAAAACACCTAGTGTAGCTAAAGCTATGTCGATGAAAGAACCCAACACTGGGGAAGGAGGACGATCATACCAGCAACTCCTTTGCACTGTCCAGGTTCCACCTACTGTGGAGGGTTCTTCCAGTGACACTTCAATTTGCATGAATATAGGTTTCAAAGATTTGTTACATAGGTAAGGTCTTAACAAATCTGAAGCTAACACTGGAATGGTTTGTTTCTGCACTAGCTGTAGTCATTCCAGAGAAAGACTCATTCTCATTGTGACAGGATCAATGAAAACACCACTGTAGTGGTGAATGTGTAATCAAGCAGAACACACATATTGTGCCATATATGATTCAAAATAAACACTGAAGGTAATAACATGCTTTAACACATGTTTCTGCTGTACGCTGCTGGAAATGGTCAGGTAAGAATCAGGCCTCCCCCCCTCCAAATAGGTGACAGGCTCTACATCTATCCATGCAGCATGGGGAGCAAACAGGAGGAGCTGGAGGGCATTGTACACACAACCAGAGTGCCACATTGGACAGCTATAAACTCTTCAGAAAGGATAGGCCAGGAAGAAGAGGTGGGAAAGCGGTCCTTTTGTTAGGAAGTGTTTTGACTATCTGGAGCATAATGATGGTGAAGAAAGGGTTGAGTGTTTATTGGTAAGAATCAGAGGGAAGACCAACAGGGTAGATATGGTGGGATTCTGTTTTAGAACACCTAACCAGGATGAAGAAGTAGACAAAATATTCTATAAGCACCTGGGAGATATCTCACAATCATTAGCACATGTTCTTGTGGGGGACTTCACCTTATCAGATGTGTGCCGAAAATACAAAAGAGCAGAGATGAAACAGTCTAGGAGATGCATGGATTGCATGGAAGACAACTTCCTGACACAGCTGGTGAGGGAACCAACTAGGGAAGGCTACCTGCTAGACCTGTAGTTCACAAACAGAGGACTTGTGGTAATGTGAAGGTTGGAGGTCATCTTGCGCATAGAGGCAATGAGATGGTAGAGTTTTCAATTCCTGAGGAAGTAAGGAGGGGGGTTAGCAGAACTGACAGTTTGGACTTCTAGAGGGCAGACTTTGGCCTGTTTAGGCGACTGGTTGGCAGAGCCCCTGAGAGGCAAATCCTGAAGGAAAAAGGAGTCCCAGAAGGCTGGACACTCTTTAAGAAGGAAATCTTTAAGGCAGAAGAACAAGCCACCTCAGTGTGTCACAAGGTGAGCCATCAGGGAAGATCAGCCTGGTTAAAGAGAGCTTTGTCTGGAACTTGGGGGAAAAAAGCAAAGTCTCTGGACTATGGAAGAAGGGGCAGACCACTCAGGAAGACTATAAGGATTTTGTGAGGCTGTGCAGGAAGAAAATTTGAAGGGCCAAAGCCCCACTAGAACTTAATTTGGCCACACCCAAAAAAGACAGTAAAAAATGTTTCTATAAGTAAGTATATTAACATCAAAAGGAGGACCAAGGAGAATTTCCATCCTCTACTGGATGCAAGGGGAAACATAGTGAGCAAGGGTGAGGAAAAGGCTGAGGTACTGAATGCCACCTTTACTTCAGTCTTTAGTAGTCAGAACAGTTGTCCTTTGAATACCCAGCCCCTTGAACTGGATGACAGGAAAAGGGAGCAGAATGAAGTCCCCATAATCTATCAGGAAATGGTCAAAGACCTACTTCACCACTCAGATGCACAAAAGTCTATGGGGCCAGATGGGATCTATTCAAGAATGCTGAGGGAGATGGTGGAAGTGCTCACCAAGCCACTTTCCATCATTTACCAGCACTTTTGGCTAACTGGGGAGGTCCTAGTGGACTGGAGGTTAGCAAACATGAGGCCTGCATCCTCCCGAGGAAGGAGGGTCCAGGGAACTACAGTCTGATGACAGTGCTGAGGAAGGTTATGAAGTTCAGTCTTTAGTAGTCAGAACAGTTGTCCTTTGAATACCCAGCCCCTTGAACTGGATGACAGGAAAAGGGAGCAGAATGAAGTCCCCATAATCTATCAGGAAATGGTCAAAGACCTACTTCACCACTCAGATGCACAAAAGTCTATGGGGCCAGATGGGATCTATTCAAGAATGCTGAGGGAGATGGTGGAAGTGCTCACCAAGCCACTTTCCATCATTTACCAGCACTTTTGGCTAACTGGGGAGGTCCTAGTGGACTGGAGGTTAGCAAACATGAGGCCTGCATCCTCCCGAGGAAGGAGGGTCCAGGGAACTACAGTCTGATGACAGTGCTGAGGAAGGTTATGAAGCTGATCATCTTGAATGCCATCACGTGGCACATAGAAGATAGCCAGGTGATAAAGCCCAGTCAGCATGAGTTTATGAAATGCAGTCCCTGGTTGCCTAACCTGATCTCCTTCTATGACTTATTGGATGAGGGAAGGGCTGTGGACATTGTCTTCCTACACTTTAGTAAAGCTTTTGACACCATTTCCCACAGCATTCTCCGGGAGCAACTGGCAGTTCATGGCTTGGATGGGCGTACTCTTCACTGGACAAAAAAAGGCTGAATGACTGGGCCCAGGGAGTGGTGATGCCTATCGTCCCAAGCAACAAGTGATGGGGCAAGAGGAAATGGCCTCAAATTGCAACAGGGGAGGTTTAGGCTAGACATTAGGAAAAATTTCTTCATTGAAAGGGTTTTAAAGTACTGGAACAGGCTGCCCAGAGAAGTGGCAGAGTCACCATTACTGGAGGCATTTAAAAGGCGTGTAGTGGCTTTCAGGGACATGACTTAGTGGTGGACTTGGAAGTCTTAGGTTTACATTTGGACTCAATGATCCTAAAGGTCTTTTCCAAATTGAATTATTTTATGATTCTATGATTCTCTAATTCTATGAATATAAATCATCATTTTTCAGGACTGAAGGTAACAAACATCTGGTGGTGGTGAGGAATAAAATAACCTTTGGGCATATTATTCCATGAACACACTATTCCATGAGATTTGTCTGTCTCCGAGAAGCATATAGATACGGCTGCTACTGAACGCTAAATGCTGAACTGGTGGATCCTATTATATTCTGCACAAATGAACAGAGATTTCAGATTTTTCTGACTGGGAACACGGAGAGAACCATGTCCAGAGCTAAGACTGCAAGGCTGTAGTATGCCCTTTTAGACTTTCCCAAAATAAAGTCTTGTTTCACGATTTTCAAGTTTTTTTCAAACTACAACTGCTGTGCCCCAAGAGGTATCTTTTGGAGAGAACTGTGAAAACCAATACATTTTTCATAGCCTTCTCTGAAGTATTTTCTAGCTCCAAAAGGAAGAGTTCGGTGGTTTATGAACTTAAAATGATTTACTGTCAGAAATACTTAGCAGAAAAGAAGGTAGATGTGGTGGTTTCTTCAATATATCACAAGCACAGCATTAGCACTAGGACTTTAAGTTGGTGAACTGAGACTTTATTTTTGAATTCCTAGGATGTTGTAATGTAATGAAATTGATTGATAGAATTATTTTGCTCTGGTTGCAAATACAAGCAAATAATTGTCACATGCCAAGAAAACACAGAAGTGTCAACTCATTCAAAGAATTGAACCATACTGCTAACTACACGGGACTCTATGTAGTAGAAATACACCTTGTATGGACTTTTAAATTGATTTCAATCCTCACTATGCAACACTTATTTTAGCAGAAATAAGCAGTCTAGCTTTAATCTTATGGTAGTTACAACAACATTGCCACTGATTCACTTGAGAAAGAGAGAAAGGGCCATATATGAAAATGGAGAAGTACAGAAATTTCTACATAAAAATTGAACACTGGCAGATTGGCAGAAAATTTATCATCACTACCAGCTCATGTCTTTTTTGCAGGCTCTACCATGCTTTTTAGTATCCCAAGCTGCTAATCCTTTTCCTCCCCTGCCCCATTCATTTTTTGTTTTCTTTTCATGCATCTAATGCAAAGGAATGTATAAATATGAAGTGCTCAATTATTAATCATGTATCATTCAATTCTGGCAAGCAACTTCAGAAATAAAATTGCAGAGAAGACTTAGAAATAAATGCCACTTGAAGAGTTTTACCTAAAAATATCTGATTCCTGTATCAGCCACATCCTGTTGATGGCCTGGATGGCCAGCTTAAAGAGGACTGATTAAAACTTACTAAAACACTCTT
>NW_010412288.1:26979-50648 GCF_000710305.1 Buceros rhinoceros silvestris
CTCTTTCTGCACTGTGAAACATCAGATTTTTTTAAACATCATCAACACAGCACCTCCTAAAACTAGGAACAAACAAGCTCCATTTACTTTTGAAAATACAGGTCAATTCTGAGAAAGGAAGGAAAGGAGAAGTGGGAGAACTAGAATTGCTTCTGGTAATAGTAAGGGCAAAGGAGGACAGAACATTTCCTAGCTTATACTTTTTCCTAATCTCTCTTCCATAAAGAGCATCTTCTTATTACACAAGAAGACATTGCTTCCTTTGCTCTTAGACTGTGTATAAATGACCAGGTTTTTGTAGTTTGGGAGTTATAGTGATGGCCTTTGTGAAAAGACATCAGGGACTTCCCTGTGCTGGACACAGCCAGTTCCAGCTGCCTCTGCAACAGATCCACCGCTGGCCAAAGCTGAATTCAACAGCCATATGTATAGTGCCTCTGGGAAAACATATTTAAGAAAGTCATACAACTTTAGGAAGAAAAAGGAGAGAACAAAAGAGTAATAATCAACAAAAGAAACAGGAATTTCAGAGGAGGAGGAAGAAGTATTCAACGGAAGAACAGGTACATCCCTGAAGGGACTGGAGCCCATGGATAGCCCACACCAGAGCAGAGGAAAAAAGTGACAAGTAAGGAGCAACAGAGGGAAACCACTATGTACTGAGTATAACTTCCCTTCCCCACAGCATCTTTGCACAGTTCGTTGCCTCACTGAAGACACTGAGTGCAACCTATGGCAACAACAAGGAGGAAGGAGAATTTAGAGTGAAGGTGAGCATGGAAAAAGGGAAGGAAGGGTGTTTCCCCTCAGTGTGTAAGTGTTTTGTTTCTAATACCCAAATCAGTAATTACACGTTTATTCTGACTGTCAGTAAATCAATTTATCCCAAATCAAATCTGTTTTAGCCTCAATGGTAATTGGTGAGTGATCTTCCTGTCTCCATCTTAATCCAAAATGTTTCACATCCCTGTTCTTCTTCCCTTGTCTCACAGAGGAAGGGGAATCAGAGAGTGGCTGAGGGGGAGTTAGGTTGCCACTGGGACAAAACCATCATAACTCTCCTTGTGGTTCTGGAAAAGAGGAATGAAAAAAGAAAAAAAAAAGTAATTGAAAGTCTTCTCACATATTCTCAGTCGCGGGATGCATGGGATGATGCGTGACTGACTTTAATTTCAACAAAACCTTTCTGGCTGTGCCTAAGGTTTTTGGTAAATGTTCTTGAGTGCAGGGTTGGATCTGAGAGACAAGTGACTCAAAATAATATGTGAGACACTTCCTAAACTAGGTCTTCTTGCCTGGTTTATTCCAAGTTAGAGCATGTAGACATTGTTTAAGCAGTCCAGGAATTTGCATTCAAGAGCAATCTCAGATTGATCTAACATCCAGCCAGCCAGCAACAAAACAGACAACCTCTGCCTTTGTCAATGCAAGAATTTTGGACCACTCAGCTCTAAACCACAAAACCAGAAGCTTGCTCAGGTTCTGGCTTCTTTGTTCCCTCACATTTACAACAACTTTTTGGAGGGGAAAAAAAAGAAAAAAAAAAACCCCAAACCAACAAAAAAAGCTAACAGTCCTCTTCACCCCACTATAATGTCTCTAAAATTTCTCAAGAAAATTGCTGCTAAAATGTAGAAGGGTTAATGGCAAATGGTATATAATAGAGCTTGGTCAACAAACTGGTCATCTATAAAATGCAGCCTTCATAAATAACAATTGCAGGAGCAAATTAACAATGTTTATCCAGAAATCCTTGCCATATACTGGGTTGACTACCTCAAAAGGACTAGTGTTTCACTGATCATTGCCTGTCACTGAGTGCTGGTAAGGATGATGATTCTTTTCATTTTCCTTCTCTGCATTGCTTTTCTTCAGGGTGATTTGTTTTTTGAATATAGTTTTTTGAATATTTATGCATTCATGTATTCTTGTGGGAAGGAAGAAAAAGAAAAGGGAAGAAGAAGCTTTGATGTGACTGTTGACTTGTCCCCAGATGGAAACGAGTGAGGCTGTTGAGCATGGATAGCTGAGGTGAGAAGACAAAGTGTCAGGTCAGGTAAGGAAAGGTGGTTTGCAAATGTCTCAGATATCGCTGCCTTTAACGAGCTGATGCTTATCAGTGTGTGTGTGGGGGTGGTGATTGGGGTGGTTTGTGAGCAGATAAAGGACACATCGGAAAGAAAGCATCTTGTGCTGTGCTGTGCACGTGTGCATAGAGACCTACCGAAGAAACGCACGTGAAACGGGACCGGATCCCCTACGTGGCAGATGTGAGAAACGTGCTGTCACCCAGCGAACTGAGAGACGCAGAAGGTGCCGTACCTCATACATAAAAGACCGGTGCAACTACCCCGATGGAGACTGTTTTGTTCCCCAGAAAGACCTTTTGTTCGCTTGGAAGACTTTTTGTTCCGACTCTCAGCTTTTTGGCTCCTGGATCCCTGCTCTCCCACTCCCCTCCTCTTGCCAGAAGCTGACGGACAGTAGAACTGAGCACAGTATCGACAGGCATGCCGCCAGTGGTGACTACTCCTCTCTGCAAAAGTTAGTCTTGCTTCTTTTCCCACTTCCCTCTCTCTCACTCCTTTTTATTACCTTTTTTACCTCAATTTAAAGAAAGGATTTATGGGTTGGAACCAACACAGGATCTCGTTTGCATCCTAATCTCACTTGGCTTAAAACACCGAACTCTCTCCTTCACTATCAGTGGATCAAGACAGGTCAAAGAGAGAACTTAAGACTATTTTTCCTTAGAACGCTGCCTTTTAAAAATGGGAATGGAGCAGTATTAAAGTTGCTTATAAGCCTTTCAAGGACTATGATTTGGAAAGGAGGGAGCTCCAAAGCTAGTTAGAGGCTGGAGCTTTTTACCAGTGCAGGGATCTTGTTAACATAAAAGCCTCTTAGTTAGTCGTTATGAGAAGAGGAAAGATATGAGAAAGAAGAATGATATTTCAAGTCTTTCAAATAATACAGAGACCAAATTAAATAGTTATTAAATCCCCCAAAATATCACTAGCCAAGAAAGGTCATTTAGAAGGAACAGGCAACCGGTTTCATTTAGAATTTAATCTCGAAAGCACGAATTATCAGGTCTTTGACACTACACTTGGACCACAGTTTTTCCTCAGTTATACAAGGGACTTCAACAGTGATGAGAGAATCCTTTAGCTGGTGGGATGCTTTTCAGTGACAAATTCTCTTCTTAGAATCTGTTCTGAAACTGATTTTGTAGTGACAAACAGGAGGCATTGTGAAATGCCTCCCATGCTGTTATAACATGAGATTCAACTTTTCTTCAGAATCATTCTGAACAATGGTAATGACAGTGTTAAATAGCATGGGGAAATTCATCAAAATGGTCTTATACAGACAAGGGTGAAAATGTGTAAAAGGATGGAGTTCAGAGTACGTAAAATAGGGAAAAAAAATGATAGTTCTGTGGTGAAAGGAAAAAAGAGCAGGAGATAAGGAAATTCTTGATAACAATAAACCTGTTTGGAACAGAAGCAACATGAAACCCAAAATGTTCCAGTTTATCTGATGAGATAGTTGATTAGTTCAATAATGAACTAGCTCTGTATTTAACTCAGTTCTGTGGCACTAGTTAACATAACACACAAAGGAGGACAGAGACAAAGAGAAAGCACTCTTCATTACTTGCTCAATTCTGCATGTAAAAGAAACAAATTATCACACAAAACTATACATACCAATAAAATTAACCTAGGTATATCGATCTGGTTAAACCTCTAGGAACATGACACACCTGTCTCCAGTTATTAAGTGCTGAACTGGTAATTATACCATGCAATTAATTGTACTTTAACTTTGCCCACATACTGGAGAACTTCAATACTCTTTAGAAGATCTATCTATGTGTGATTCCTGTATAAAGTCACTTGCTATTTTTCATTGTGAAAAAGAGAAAACTGAGAAGAGAGGGTTTCTACTCCTACATCTTAGAGCAGAGAGAGTAATTTACTCATACAAGGGAACAGATCAAATCACAAGTGAGATCATAAATTCTGGTTATTTACTCAGGCTCTATGATTAAAAGCAAGATTGAAATGCTCAAGTAGTTTTTATTGCTGGTAAAGATATATTCTTCTTGCTCTGTGCTCAGTAATCACAGTGGGATTCTTATGGCCTTCTTATGGTGGGGGGAAAATAACCCAGCCCATTCCAATTAGATATAGGTGTTGGATATTTGGGGGTTTGGCTGGGAGGAGGAGGAGAAGTGTTGTGAAAGAGTTGTAAATTTTTGAGTGATCATTGTCCCTTATCCTTGAGGCAATTGAAACAGCTGATCCTAATTCTCAAAAAGATCCACTATCTAAGATGGCAGAGGAGAAATCTTCAGTGGCACCTGATTTGGATATATGTCAATATAAGCATACAAATAGAACTCATAGATTTCTAACATAGTTTGGAGGACTGATCTATTTTAAAGTTAGTCACACATATGAATTAGTAAACAGGAACTGTTAAGAAGTTTTGAAAACCATAGCTCAATTACAATTGAAAAGATTAAACTTTATTGTTATCTTGCTTGATCCATGAAATAACAATTACATTAATTTATTCAAGTGCTTACAGTAAATTTTAACAATTCACTGCAACTGTTTCCTTCTAAATCAAACCACTGAAATGAAATCTTCCAATTCTTGCTGCTATACACAAACTTAAATCAATGTGTCTTTGAAAAAGGTATTTAATAGATAATATTTTCAATCTTAAATCTTTCAGTTGAATAGCATTTTCATGAGCAAAAGTTTCCACCAAAGGTAAATGCTTTAAGTCTTTCTATCTGCATTTCTTTCCTATGAACATTGTTGAGATTATTCTGTTCAGCTAGAAAGAATTTAACTGTGTAATTTCCTTTCTTGTAATAATTTATATAACTGTTCTTTTAAACATTCACATGCTTACATTTTTTTATTAAGAGTATTCAATAATGGAGCCAATATATTTCTATATTTTTTTCTAATATGTAGTTAGATGATGTATTCCAAACTGAACCACTATGAAGTTCTCATAAATAGTTGCTCTTTTATGTCTGCACACCTTTCAGTTCTTGTAAATTTCTTTTCTTTTTTTCTGAGCATCCACAATAATACCTTGAAGTACATGTGCAAGCCAGAAATATTTAGTTGCTTTCAGCCTTAATAACTGAAAGACAGAATTATATAAAAATGTAATACCTCTGTTCCCAGAGGCAGTGGTCTGTGTAAGGCTTTGGGCTGCATTCTTAGCAGAAAAGGGTTTAGCCTGTCAGACTGAGGGTAGCAGCAAAGAAAACCCTTATTTTTCGAGGGTCTTCTGTTTATTCGTCCTTGCCAGAAGTATCTACATTCTTTATATAGTGGCACAGAACATTAGTTTTACTGTGATGCAGCAAGGGCTAAAGAGATACAAAAGTTTGGAGGGAGCATCTGAATCAGTTTTTATGTATTAACCGTTTTTAAATAGAATGTGATTGTTGAATTTCATCTGCCATCATACTGCCTGATCTTGAAGTGTCCTTCTAGAGCTTTTCACAGTCAGCCTTAATGTTTATGGTCATTAATGATGTAATGTCAGGTTTAGCCGCTCACTAGTCATCAATTTTCCTCATCAATTTATTCTTGACTGCAGAACTCAAGGAGCACTCACTCTTCACTTTGTGAAACTCATTTTTTAATTCTTATCGGTGGTTATCCCATCCTCAGTTATTTATTCAAGGGAGTGTCCTTTTCCTTATCTTGCAACTGCTTAGTATTTCTTAAAGATTTCACTAAGCACCCTGTGGAAATTTTAGTTGATCAAACTCATCAAATTTACTCTTGAATGCTTTTTTTCTCCTTTAAGGAACTCCAATACATCTGTAAGGTAGGAATGTCCTTTGCAAAAGCAGTATTCCTTGTATCTTTCTTAAAACTCCTTGGGAAGCAGCCTAAGCCTGCTTTTTCTGCACGTTGCTAGTGAACATAGAACTTGCCTTACCACTCGGAGTTGGGTTTTATTAAGAATCACTTGATCGTAAAATGTTTTTCCTTTTCTTAAAGGAAAAACTGTTTGTTTTTCTCTATGGCTTTGTTTGCCTATTTTCTGATTGCCTATGCAGTGAAGAAAGCATTGGATTCACTGCATCTACATTCTCTAATCTCTTTTATACCCAGAGCAGGGTGTAAGTCACACAGAAGGGTAACAGGTCATTATATTCACTTATCTGACTGGAACTTAAATGGCTCACAGTAAAGTCCTTAAAGAAAGAGCACTTGCCTAAAGGATTTCTGTATTTAATTTCTTTTTGGTCAGTCTCTCATAATGAGTGTATGTCAGGTTTTCCACAGCATCAAAGGAATTCTGATCCATTTAACAGTGCAGTAGTCTATAAAGCAGCTGTCACAGCCATAAAGACAACTACTTTAAAATCTGAGTTTGTGTATGCTGATGGTCTGAGACGTTAATCTTTCAGCCCATTTTGTAGGGTTTAATAACCTCAAGTCATCTTTAATGGGTGTCACTGAAACTGTTCTTTATACTATCCTACTCCTCAAGAGCTTGCACAGATTCTTTGTCCTCTGTTTGGAGCTCTTCCTATCTTAGGAGACTAGGGAGGGATTTGGAATTGCCAGCACCTCAAAAGTTTGGGCTTGAAGCAATACTTTTTGTTCTCTGAATTTACCTTTTCTTCCCTGGTAATGATGTTAGTCGATTCTGAATAGTCAGTGCAAATGTGTTGTACCCAGCCAATCTTACATTGTTTTCATTCTCAGTTGAGAAAACATCACTAGCTGAATGCAGAGCCTGCACAACAATTGATCAGTCATGCTGTCTCCTGCAAAGCTTAAGAGAGCACAGTTAATTAACATGCATCTGTGAACAGGTAGTATCCATTATCACTGATCCAGAAATTATATGTTGAATGGATGAAGAAGTGACAGAAACATATCCCAGGGCTGTTTCCTCCTTGAGTCCTTCCATTTTCGCATGCAATTTAGTGAGTATTATATTCCTAAATTCTAATTTTTTGTTTCATTCATACCACTTTTAGTAAGTACTAATTTGCTCATAAAATGGCACAGAATGTATCCTCTCTAAACATCACTGAGTTACTAGGGAATTGTGATGTATTCTGGGACATCCTTTAGGAACTAAAAAAAATGCCATAGGATTTCCTGAAGAGAACATTGTCTAACACATCTCTAATTTGTTCCTTGTTTGGTTTTAATCAGAACTGTATAGTTATTGTAGCATAGCAAATTAAATTAAAATCTGTTGAGTTCATATTATAGCACACAATTTTCATAAAATTGATTTTATTTTATTCATCAAACATGTAAGTAGCTTACTTGTTTTCTTTTGTTAGTATATTGCTTATTTATCACATTTTCAGTGGGACCTCAGGGGTATCCTTTCATTAATGCACATTTTAACTGGAATAGAACCATTTAGTTTTACTCCAGGATAGGGTATGCCTAAACAGGACCAGACATAATGGGATATGTAACTACAGTGAAGTGCAATGAAGGGTTACAGGTACGGTCAGAGCTCTGCTTCTCTGAATACAGTATGCAGGACTTCCATGTACAGAACAGTTTGCACGAGACATGCACTTGCATGACCATATGTCTGCTGGGAAAAAAGTGCTTCTCCACATCACTAACAAGAGAAGGAGAATTCAAAGCCAAATGCTTGTCACAAGTAACTGTACTATCCTAGATGCTGTCTCATCCAGTCTAATCAGATAGGCAACATTTGGCTCTGCAAACGTTGGGTTTGGAAATCCCAGGGATGTTTTGAGGGAAATAGGGTTGTAATTGTGACTGAACTGTTATTGAACATGGGACTGAACCGATATCTCTGCACACCTTTACAGTTCATTTGCTTCCTGTGTAGCAGTGACTCCTTATGGTCATAGCAGAAAGAAGAGGGAAAAGAACAAAAACTCTCCAGTCATTACATAAGGGAAGAAAAAACCCCAATTGCTATAATACCTAGAAATTCATCTGCTATGAGCAAGTATGTGGCTATTAAAGGAGATGATGCCATCAGTGCCAGGTAAGTTTCAGAGGTTTTAGCCTAGTCATTCTTTCCCTTGTGTTGAATTGCTGCTTTATTGAGCTCTGTACCGTTGTCTCCTGGAGACCCTTTATACCAGCATCCCTCAATTTTCTCTATTGTCTTAGAGTCAGGGAATCATTTTGGTTGGAAGAGACCTTTAAGATCATCAATTCCAAGCTTTAACCCAGCACTCCCAAGTCACCAGTAAATCGTGTCTCTCAGCAACACATTACACATCTTTTAAACACTTCCACGGATGGAGACTCCACCATTTCCCTGGGCAGCCTGTCCCAATGCTTCACAACCCTTTCTGTGAAGAACTGTTTCCTAATATCCAACCTAAACCTCACCTGCCACAACTTGAGGCTATTTCCTCTTGTCCCATTGCTTGTTGTTTGGGAGAACAGACTGACCTCCACCACACTACAACCTCCTTTCGGGTAGTTGTAGAGAGTGATGAGGTCTCCTCCAAGTCTCCTTTTCTCCAGGCTAAACAACCCTCAGACACTCCTCATAAGACTTGTGCTCTAGACCCTTCACCAACTTCGTTGCCCTTCTCTGAACACGCTCCAGCACCTCAATGTCCTTCTTGGAGTGAGGGGCCCAAAAGTGGACACAGTATTCAAGCTGCAGGCTCACCAGCGCCAAGTACAGGGGGAGATTCACTTCCCTACTCCTGCCAGCCACACTATTTCTGATACAAGCCAGGATGCTGTTGGCCTTCTTGGACACCTGGGCACACTGCTGGCTCATATTCAGCTGGCTGTCAACCAACAACCCCAGATCATTTTTCCGCTGGGCAGCTTTCCAGGCACTCTTCCGCAAGCCTGTAGTGTTGCACGGGGTTGTTGTGACCCAAGTGCAGGACCCAGCCCTTTGCCTTGTTAAACTTCATACTGTTGGCCTCAGCCCATCAATACAGCCTGTCCAGACCCCCCTATAGAGCCTCCCTACCTTCAGGCAGATCAATACATCTGCCTAACTTGGTGTCATCCGCAAACTTACTGAAGGTGCACTCCGTCCTCTCGTCTGTATCATTGATAAAGGATGTTAAACAGAACAGGTCCCAGATATTGAGCCCTAGGGACACCACTTGTGACCGGCTGCCAACTGGATTGAGCTGCATTCTCCACCACCCTCTGGGCCCAGCCAGTTTTTTATTCAGCGAAGTGTACACCCATCCAAGCCATGAGCTGCCAATTTAACCAGGAGAATGCTGTGAGAAACAGTATCAAAAGTTTTATGACAGTCTACAGAGACAATGTCCACAGCCCTTCCTTCATCCAATAAGCAGGTGACCTTGTCATAGAATGAGATCATGTTAGTCAAGCAGAGGTGCACTCCGTCCTCTCGTCTGTATCATTGATAAAGGATGTTAAACAGAACAGGTCCCAGATATTGAGCCCTAGGGACACCACTTGTGACCGGCTGCCAACTGGATTGAGCTGCATTCTCCACCCCCCTCTGGGCCCAGCCAGTTTTTTATTCAGCGAAGTGTACACCCATCCAAGCCATGAGCTGCCAATTTAACCAGGAGAATGCTGTGAGAAACAGTATCAAAAGTTTTATGACAGTCTACAGAGACAATGTCCACAGCCCTTCCTTCATCCAATAAGCAGGTGACCTTGTCATAGAATGAGATCATGTTAGTCAAGCAGGACCTGCCTGTCATAAACCCATGCTGACTGGGCCTGATTACCTGCCTATCTTGTACATGTCACATGATGGTACTCAAGATGATCTGCTCTATCACCTTCCTCAGCACGTCTTCCTTTCAATGTTTTCATAGGCTTGTTATTTCCTTCTTTTCATTTATTTTCATCTTTTCTCTTTCACCTTCATCTAATTCCTTCTGTCCTGCCAAAACCTCACCTCGGGAAATAAACATGTGTGCACAGCTGCCAAAAAAAAACAAAAAAGAAAACACACGCTCTTGTGAGTCTGTCAGTCTTTTAAATTACTTATTCAAGTGAGAGTAAAAACCAGGTGGTCATATTTTTCTTCCCGTTGAAATTGTGCTGCACTATTGATAACAAAAACTTAGAGTAAAACAAGCATTCCTTGAACAAACATTCATGGAACCTCAGTTCCATTCCCACCTGCCAGTTGAAAGCAAGTGATCTGTATTCATTCTCTTTAAAGCACATTCTTGCTAAGATATATTCCGCTTGGCAAGCATGTCTGGTTTTTTATGAGGTGGCATAGATTAAGGCAAAAAGCAGCACTTATCTACAAGAATTAATAATTTTTACACAGTTTCGTGGCCTCCCAATACCCCCACTGTAGTGGTAGGTTGGCTATGGAAGGTAGACAAAGACTCCAACATACTTTTTCTTCAGGAAATGCATCAGTTGTTGATAAATAACTAGTAGATACCCACTTTGATTTTAAGTTTCATTGGTGGAAGTATTTGGGTGTCTAAAACAGACAGAGAAAACACTTGGATGCCAGTAAGGCAGTCTTCTGGTTTTGAATATGTTCTGCTGGATTGGACCAGACTGGATTGTTGCCCACCAGACTGTTTCTCACACTTTTCTCCCTCCTCCTCTCCTTGCTTGTCATTTTTGCTCTTTCTTAAATATGCTATCCCAGAGGAACCACACGCATGACTGACTGACATCCTCAGCTTTCTTCCATCATGGATCCATTGTGGAGGAGGCTGAAACCAGCTGTGTCTGGCACAGGACGGCTTCTGATCTCCTACCACAGAAGCCACCCCTGCAGTGCCACTTTGCTCAATCTTGCCACTTACACCCAGTATAGGTGACATTTTAGAGACACATTTTAGTTTTTCAGGCTTTTTGCAGACATCAGAAATTGGACATGCAAGTCTTTGATAACTTCAAACTGTGTGGAATTATGAGAAGGAAAAGAAGTTTGGATGCATTCTCAGTCTCATGTCCTTAGCAGGATTGAATGAGCACAGTTTTCTTGCACTGAGCAAACCTCTACCAGTTTATATAATTCTAAGGGTAGTTCAATGCTTTCAGAGATGGCATCTTGCCAGTTTGCCCCAATGTACTTTTCATTACATCCACAATTATGAAGACCTATTTGAAAATAAGAATCAACTTCTCCTTTATGCTTGATTCTCGTGATTGAAAAAGGTGACTAACTCAGAATTACTAGATTATGCACTTGATAGGTGGTAAACTCTGTCACTCTGTCTGTAAGCTCCAGCTCTAATCGTAGCAGGGAGTTGCTACAGTGCTATGGGCGGTTTTGCAGCGGATGTCTTCCCTTTTTTTTTGTAACTGTTCTAATTTTTATCTTGTGTCTCTTTCATGGGCACCCCTTTGCCGTGGGGAAGGAGCTTGCGTGCCCTTGTGAGGTTGAGAGCTGTGCCAGTGGTGGCATGTGCCTCCGGTGGGGTTTCCCAAGCCAGACAGGTCTCAACTGCAGGGTCAGACAAAGTGTGTCCATGGGCAGGATGGGCTCGCTAGCCTTCGGGCAGCCATCCTAGGAGAGGGACAACTCTGACTCCAAACCCGGGCAGATGGAGCTCGTTTAGCCTTGTAAGGCTCCATCTAAGAGAAGGACAATCTAACCAAACCTACGACCTGAGGACTTCGCTGTCACCGTCCAAGCTTGCTAGGCCCTGGCAGATGAACCTCAGGTGTAAAGGGTGGAGCCAGTTCTGCGCACGCTGAGCCTCACCTAAAAAATCCACCGCGCAGACCCGAAGGGTGCACTCATCGCTTGCAGTGAGCGTGGGAAAAGCCCTTCCCAAATCCCTGTTCATGAAGCCAAGCCGTGATGATGGTGATGGTATGCTTGTGCGTGTATAGAATCAAATAAAAGGAGAGACATTATTTGAAAAGATGTTTAGAACATCTACATGTTTCCAATGCTCTGCTATGGGTTTGGTTACATGCCACAATCAGTAAAATGTATTTTACCTTCTTTATCGTACATACTAGATTCATGTAAATTCTAAGGAGAAAGAATGTCTTGTGCCTGAGGACAAATCATTCTATTGGATTTTGTTGATTTAGTATGAAAGAGATGGATCATGGCCAGAGCATTATATATAGGGAATGACTCTTTATTTCAATGTAATTGTCAGAGCCTTTGTGAGGCTATTGACAGAAATATAGGACGCTTCGAAGCAAGGCCAGTATTAAAAATACAGTCTTTGCAAACAATTGTTAACGAGTAGATTGTTACCAACATTTTAAGCCTAAATGAAGGATAAAATAAAACAACAGGATGAAGAAGAGGAAAGTAAGATGCTACAATGAGAAAGGATTTCTGCTTAAATTGAAATCATTAAACTCTGAAATGTACCTTTTCAAGGTCCTTCGTTGTAATCCATTATCTTTCATTCCCCTTTGGTACTACAAAGATGTCAGTTTGATGATATATTACACATAACAATGTCATTACATTGGCATAACATGACAACTGGGACTCATTTGAACTTTTACAAACTTCTAATCCCTCAAATGAATTACAAACTGAAGATGTTTCAGATATAGAAAACGAGTCACCCGTTAGAAAGAATAGTGTTCTCCATACGTTTTGGAGAATTACACTTTTTTGAGCCTAATTTTTTATCCTTTTTTTCCCCCCTGATGCATATAATACACTTAATGGGAAATACAGTTCACAGATGTCCTTAGGCTTCTTAGGCTTGCTGAAGTACTAAGTCCCACTGTAGATGACAACTTATCTACAGATTTTAACTGAATTTCTTAGAACCAAAAAAACAACTTTGCTGTAATTTTGATTAGAAAAATTCTTAATCAGCCTCCTAAATATTCTTCAATTTTTTTTCTTACCTTAAAACTTTTTTTGGTCACTCTTTCTCTCTTACTCATCTGTTGAACTGTTTTGATTAATTCCTTGCAAGACAGGAAGTCTGATTTCAGGCAGCTTAAACTCATCCAAAATTTTTTTCTTGTAATGTACTGATATATACGAATACATAAAATATGAAAATATTAATACTAGAAGTATGGTGTGGTGTTGCTTCTATATAATGATGATTCACTTGTTGAAGGCAGAATATATTTTGAAACTTTGAATGACAGATATTCAGGGACAGGGACAGTCACCTTTCATTTGCATCTGTAGAAATCTTGCTGTTCTCTCAAACTACTCCTTATGACATTTTCTCTGCATCAGTATTTCTTAATGGCTGATTTTGAGTATTCAGAGAGACATGTAGCAGGCAGAAGATATTAGACTAAGGAATTTGGGATGAATGGAACCAGATGAGTCTGGTCTCATCGTTCCCAGTCTGCTCAGCAGTTGAATTTGCAAGTACAACCTTTGAAATGGAGAAGAATGCAACCACTTGCCTTTGGGTCAGTCCTCACCTGGGATCGATGGTTTGCAGTAATGGAAGGTGCTTATCTTGAATCTGCTACGCATGTTCACTACTGAAGCAGAGCCTTTTCAGGCAAAATAGGCTTTCCTTTGCCCAACAAGGAAAGGCAAAGAAGGCTGATCTCTCTGTACAGTTAATGAAGAAGGGAATTCTGTGAATCAGCTTCAAAAAGAAGACAGGTTAAATTCCTGCTCTGAATTGCTTTCTGGAGCAGTATCTTCCAAAAGCATACCTTGTCTTTGGAGTGGTGCCTGGATGTTCTCTGAGTTTTAAAAGACAGTGGGTATTTATCAGTTGTTCTCATCTTTTGGAAGCTGCAGAACTTCCTTGGAGCTTGTTGGCTGCATGCAGTAGTCTGTTTTGGGACAACACTTGATTGTGTTTATGTAGCTTCTGCCACATTTATTCTCTTGGCAAAGGAGCTGGTTGATGTGTGTCAGAACGGTGGCCAGCTGCATGTTAACATTTAGGCATTTGGGGTATTAGAGGATTGAAAACTGAACATGAAGCTGAAGTCCAGTTGTAGAGATTTGTTTAGGTCCTCTGCATCTGGAATTCTGACACAGGCAGTGTGCATATTTTTCTTTTTTTGCTATTTATTAGTAAAACATTCTATTCATGTGTCTTGTACTGGAATGTGAACATATTTAACAGCTCTGTCAGGAAATGTATGTTATCTCTGCACATTATAATAATGAGATAAAATTAAAAGGTGATTCTCCTCCAAGTAGTTGTGACTGTACCACATACTAGACTTGGTATTTTATTTAAATTCTTAATATTAGAATTCTTGCTCTGTAGTGCATTGTAAAGTTCAGCACATTTCAGAAAGATTTAGATTTTTAGTCTTTTGGCTTGATGAATATATATAAAATATGTATTCGTTTTTCAGCTAGTATTTTAAAGCTTCTTACAGATTTGCATAATGATTCAGCTCAGTTTTACCATTTTGCTGAATTAGCATAGTCAGTAAGGAAATAACACGTCTTTCAATCAAAACCTATAGTCTTTCAGATTTCCAGATCTGCTTGAAGTAACTGTAATGTGTGTGAAAAAAAAAAAAAGTGAAAGTGAGTAGTTTGATGGATATCTTCAGCTTCGAAAATTTTTCCTAGTGGTTAGAATTGCTGCAACTTACTGTACCTCTAGTCTGCTCATTTGGCAAAAATATTTCCAGGAAGTTATCAATATTCTGTGTTGTCTCTTCTAATATTTTTACTTACATGTGACTGTTTCTCAGTTAGCAGCTTTTATGCTTTGGCAATGCGTGGGGTATGTGCTCCCATTCTTTTACATTTCTTGGAAAGTGCTTCTGCAAGTTTGGCTAAAGGGGTTGGGTCTCACTAGATGAGGGATGATCATAGAAGCACACTGATGTTTAAGGGATATATTTTCTATGTGAAAGATGCTCCAGATAGCCTGAAGTGAAAGGAAGCCTTATCAGAGTAGGTTCTTCTAGAAGCAAATGAATTATTATTACTATTATTATTATTATCAGTATTATTTCTTCCATTCTATATTGTTTGAAACTGAAATAAAAAGTGTTATCCAAATAATATTCTATTAGGATTAATTAACTTAAAAAGTAGACAGCAGAGTATAAAAATATGTTTACTTCAGATACCTGCAAAAATTTATAGACACCTATGAATTCTTTTTTAATTTAAAGACTGGTACTCACAGAGAGGAAGGGTGTGTACAAGGAAAAAAAAATCTGTGAAAGATTCTGGGGGAAACTGTTCCAGATGAATGTTAGGTTTTTACTGAATGGGTTTTACTGAACTGGAAGGTTTCTTCCTAGAGCTGAGACAGTTTTAGAATTTAATAGAATTTTTCAGGGGTCTAAAACTACAGATTCCATTAAACTTAATGTCTTCTTAAGGGTAAATAGCAAATGAATCTTATACATGTAAAGCCAGTAATTTCTTCTTTGTGTAGGTTAAATCTTAACTGACTCATCAAAAAATATTCATTGCTTCAAATTTGTTACAGGAAAGGAAAAAAAGAGCAAATAAAAAAACTCTTGTAGAAAAAATCCACAATACTAATATAGTAAAATTATTAAATGTGGACTTTTTAGTTTCCACCCCTTTCTTTGGTGTTATGTTCACCTTTCCACTGCCCCATGGATTCTTACAGTTGACAATTTCATTTGGGCATGCAAGTTGTCAGGATCCTGGATCCATTGCTAGGAGCAACATGACGTTGATGATAAATGTAGGATCTGCTTAGGGTCATTTTTATGTGTTTTCTAATACACTGCAAACTTTGCTCTTTCTTTGTGGGTCTGTAAGACCGTGTTAAAGTTGAATTTACGATGTAGGAAGTGTGTTGCACTTACTAGGTACTTCTTGTTCTCCTTGTTACTCTTGGCTCATTTTGCCCAGCTCTGTGTCTGAATTCCTTTAATTGACTATAGTTTAGCTGTTTATGGCTCTGAGCTCTCTAGATCCACTGTGTGGCTTCTCTTACCATACCATGTCTGCTTTCCTCTACATTTCATCCCAACTCCCTGCTTTTAAAGCCTCCAGTGTCATACCAAGCCTATTTTTCTCTACATTATACCATTATGATAGAGCCATGAATATTTCATTGTACATAGAATAACCACTTGTTACAACTGCATGTATAGGATTACAGTTATAAAAGACAAAGATCTGCAGAAATAAAACAAACTGGGCATAACCACCTAGTCACTGCGGGGAGGGGGAGGGAAGGTGGTAGAATTTACTGTTATAGCTAAACAAGCTGAAACAAAGTTTTAGCTGTATTGCCTTCTCTATAGGGGGACTGAAGGAGGAGAATGTAGTTTCTGAATTTCAGCAAAGGATTGTCAGGTCACTTGTTTTATATCCTGAAGAGACAAGTCTTTTCCACATTTTTAAAGTCTGGGTAGTTTTCTAGTTTGGGTTTGTTTGGTTTGGTTTTGTGAGGGTTTTTTGGGTTTGTTTTTTTTTTGGTTTGATTTGGTTTGGTTTTGGTTTTGGTTTTTCCAGAGCATAGGCATTTCCTCAGCTTGTTTTGGTGGGATGAAATAAACTTAGTACCAAGCAGATTTTGTTTGCTTAACAGTGGCATTTACATGCTTTACTTGCCTTCTGATCAGAATGACTTTTGAATTTATAAAACTGTCATTTGTTGATATGTTTTGCTTGTAAAAGAGTCTTATGCGAAATATTCTACATGTGACACAAGCTACAGGAACAAATGCTTATATAAAATGTTCCTTACAGAAAACATCTTAGAAAATAAGACAGGTAAAAGCTATAAAGATTTTCTTTTAAAGCATGTAATTGACCTATCTGTGTTTCCAAGCATGTGCAATTACTTTTACAGAAGTTTTAGACATTTTTTGAATGGTTGAAAAGCCATTTGGAACTCCTTTAATTAACATGAATTTTTTTTGCAGTGTATGCACCAAACATCGAAATCATAATATTCTCCAAGCACTGTATGTATATATAAGAAAAATGTGAGTTTCTTGGCAATGATTCATGCAAAGCTGTACTGATTTGAGGCAGAAAGGATGCACTATAATTTTCTAATTCACTCAATAATCAGTATTGAAAAATACACTCAATAATCAGTATGGAATAGTCTCTATTTTTGTTGTAATTTGACCCATAAGATGCAGAGCAGTTGCAAATCAGTTTTAGTGCTCTTGATCACCTATCTCTGTAACTATAGGATTTAGCCGGAATAGTTGCTGTAAGATGAGACTCTTCTCAGCTCCAGACAGAAGATCTGGACTTCTAGCTTTCAAGATTTAAAAATTTATACTTTCAAATTTATCTCAAAGCATATGCTGTAATTAGATACAGCAAGACTATGCTGCATACTTCAAAGCTCCATAAGCAGGACATGACCTGTCTTACTGGGAGGGACAGAAAAATGCCTCAGTTTTGCAAGGTCATCTAGATTGCAGTAGGGTGGTGTGTATCCTGGCGATGCAGAGAGCAGTAGTCTCTGTAACAGACCTTCTGTACCCACCTCGGTCCTTGAGTTGGTTTAAGCATTTGAACTGGTGTTTGAGGTGAAAAAACCTGAAACAACTTCTGTATATACCTATATATTTATCTATCTATCAATTTATGTATACTTAAACAGGACGTACTTCCTTTTATCTTTCTGTCACCTTGCAGTAAACAGACGATGTATCTTTTTTCCTCAAAAAGTGTACAAATACATAGTTAAATGCTTTAGCAGCCTCACTGACTGATGGAAAAATCTGGTTTTGCAAAATTTCCTTGAGTGCAGCAGGGGAACGTACAGATCTTGAGGTTTAAAATAAAATCAGATAAACGAGCATATTCTCTTACTTAAAGCTATTGCTTTCCTCTGAATCTAATGATTTTAAAACAGTAAATGTTCTTATGATGAAATACCTTGTTACCCCAGATTTCCACTGTCTATACCTTTTTAAAATGAAGTTAGAAAATTAATGTTTAAAATGTTTACAAATGACTTAAGTTTTGCACATTGTACTGAATAATTTATTAGTGATAAACCCCCTTCTAACTAATTTCAAAGTAGAAACAGGAGGACTCAAGTGGTTTTACTTAGAGTAAAGGGTCCATCATCTTTCCACCAGCTTCCCCTTGAAGTCTGGCTTTTTAAGCTGAAAGCAAGGTGGATGATAATGCTGTTAAATATTGAGCGAAGTTTGAATTTCAAAACTGTTTTAGAAAACACAGTTTGCTGTTGCATACCAGCAACAAGCCACAGGCAATAAAAATAATAAATAAAATAATAAATAGTAAAAAGCATATGTTGAAGAAATGTTGCAACTACTTATTTTGTTTGAGAAGACGTGGGGTAGATGACTTATATAATTAATTCTATTTGCCAGATCTGCCAGGTGAGCTGAAGGCAAACATATATCAAAAACTGAGATTTTGGATGGTACAACCTTATCTAGCATTTAAACTAATATCAGAATTTCTTGTCTGAAGGCCTAAATTTCTCCTTAATTCTGTGTTTGTAACTGAGTTCAAATCACGATTTTTACGCTGCATTCAATGAATTCAGTTGTGCACTGAATGCTTGTGGCCAGCTTATTAGGTTCTTTTGGTATTTGGGTATCACTCCTTAGGTATTCACATTATGTACATTCGTTCTCACTATCCCCCCCCCCACACTCACTTATCTTAAACACATTAAACCCCCTAGGATCTTGCTTTAGAGGATAGAAGAGTGAGGTCTTTTTTTTTTTTTTTCTGTCTTCTTTTTTCTTTTTATTTTCCTGGAGCACAGGAAAGCCAGTAGGTTGCAGGCAGTTAAACTGCATTTTATTACCGTTACCCTGAGAGCCTTAAGTGCACATTGGGGACCTAAGAGCACTCAATGAAAGAATCGTGTTGAGATATGCTGTGGCAGCGAAAAGGAATAAAAGATGCTTTGGATGCTGTAAAGTTAAATTGATCTTCACAGTGACAAGTGCCAGAATAGGTAAGGTCAATGAAAATTTTATGTTATTTACAGGTCATGTGCAGAAGGCTTAAGTATGGAATTTAGCATTGTGTCTTTGACCCGAGGTGACTAATCATCCTTCCTCCCTATGCCAACTATTGACACAAGGCTAAATTTCATCTGGGTTAATGGAGACTCCATCATCCATGGTGACAGAGGCTAATCTTCTCACGTGTGTACTTCTCAGTTAGTATCCAGTTATAGTTTTAAATACTTCTGAGAGTAACTAGGTTCTGAGTTACATGCAGAGCATGATAAAATTTTCCAGCTAAGCACTGGTGAATGTGAGTCAAAATCCACATCTGTTTTAAAAAAAGGTGAAGGCGTTTTTAGACAAGACACTAGATTTCACCAAAACTCTCCAGAGAAACATGAAAAGTGCAAGTGTACTCTGTATTTCTTATAAGGAAATCAGTGCCCTAGTTTATAATTTATATTGTTGAAAACCCTAAGTAATGCTCTTCAGGAAATAATTTTTGACTCCTATTTTGGTTGTAACTAATCTCTTGAATGCTTTTCATAGACCACTTTTCAAGACATGAACCAAAGCATAGAGAGAAATGTTGAAGCTGTATGATGGCTGAAAAGATTGCAAGCAAAGAAATAAAATTCAGTAAGTCTGTGCCATAAGAAATGTGTATCAAAGAATTTAAACTTAAAGAAAAATACATTTGAAAGATCAGAAGCATTCTTGATTTTCACTTAATTCTTCATTATGGGCCGTACTTAATAAAATATTTTACAGCCAAGCTTTATGCATATGTTGAAGTCCTTATTCAGCAAAGCGCTCAGGGCTTGCCAAATTGAGGCTGATTTTACCCTGTAGTGAATTCTGTATCCCAAATCCTGGAAGCTATTTAAATTCTTATTGAATTTAATAAGTGCTTATTGATTTCATTGAAGGTTATTCTGTTACTACACTATGCTTTCGTGTACTCACAGAAAGCCACATCGTTAAGTAGAATTGCACTTCCCTACATCTTTGTTTACAAGCAGTGTATGGAAAACTTTATGTCCAGTTTAGTCAGTCAGGAGGTGGTTTGTGCAACTCAGAGCTGCTCATTAACAGTCGGATTGCTTCATTTGTTAACGTGGTTTTGGGCAGAGCTATAATAAGTATAGGTGAACAGGCACATTTTGTGGTTTTGCTCGTCATCATTCTGTATAAACATAAACAGTACTCTAAGCAAGTGCATTTTCATTTTATGCATTCGAGGAGCCTATCCTGCCTGTCATGTGCTGCACAATTTTAACATTGTGCAACCTGCTTCAAAAACTAAATTAATATATTAATGAATATTTTATGCTTCGCATTATGATTTACAATCTTTATTTTAAAGTGGGCTACTGAACCTTCATTTTATTGAAGTAGTAGAGCATATAATATTACATAAGCTGCAGAAAAAACCCTTACAAAAGCCTCTCTCGTTTTTAACATGCACAGCTTTCTTCTTCTGCCCTTGTATGGCTCTGTAAAATCTGTCATTTACCACAGTGGTTTCCACTAGGAAATTAGGTACAACAAATCTATTTTTTCATCCGCTATAAAATAAGCGGTTTATTTTCTAAAATAAACATGCATTCTGTTAAAAAGTATCATCATTTAAGGGTAGTGATTTAACCATATGGAAGTTTCTTAGTATTTACATTTACAGCAGGTCTAGTTTTGATTTATCTTAATTTTTTCTTTATCATCATTAACAATTTTTAAAAGGCCACATTTTAATTTATAATACATAAGTAATTCATTAATAAATTTAAACATAATTGTAAGTTTCAGAACTGCACAGAAAGGTTTTAAAATAATAAAAAATAATTTTAATGTAACTGATTATTTTAGCAATGGGATAATTTAAACACAGTTTAGAATAATCATAATAGCCTGAAAAATTGCTTGAGATTATGCAGAGAATGAAAATGTTTGTTGCGGATGTATATAATACATGTAAAATACTAAGTATTGGTACTTAGTTCTGTGTTTTGTGCACATACAGGTAATGTCCCTTCTGTTTACAAAAACTTTTGTTTTTTTCATGTTTTTGAGTACTGTGGTCATAGATCTGTCTCATACTTTCTAAGTAGATTGATTACATAGTAGAAAACCAATTGAACTTATTTGAGTTTACAATGTTTTATTAGTCACAAAAGATCTACAAGTAAAAGAATCTAAAAGAGGATTTTCATAGTGGTTTAGATCATAGAATTTGAGAAATAGATAAATATCCTTTCCTTATACAAAATGGCACAGTTGTCAGGACCTGTTTTGACTTTTCATACAAGGCTAATGGAGAACTGGTACAGAAATCAAGACAGTATTTTATTTATTAGGATAGGTCTTATGATGTGTTGGCTGAAGGAAATGGATTCACTTCATTGCTGGGGTAGTTGAATTTGTGTATAATGCTTCCCAGGCAGGCGTTTTACAGAAGCTGTGAATTAAAACATAGCTTCTCTTTTGTGTATGACAAATAATATGAAGATACTGAAATAATTCAATGTTGGTGCACCTGTGTGTAGGAAGTGACCTAAATATATGAAGTGATCTAAGGGAAGATCACTTTGCACTGCTGAAGTAGTGGACAAGACAAAGCCTGATGAAAATTAAGCAATGTATTTTTAAAGAATATTGTGACATCATGTAATAGAATACTATTGTGAATCCTAGTGCCAATATGAAGCCACTAGCAGGAAGACTGTACATACTAAAGCTTTAGCCATCTTTTTTCTGTTTTTTCCCAAACCTGTACTTCATTCATATGCTGACTCCTCCTTCTATGTCTTATTTGTCTCCCTGTGATGCATCCTCTGAAATACCTTAGCTTTGTCCATCTCAAGGTTCACAGAGTCCTTTCTGATTAAATTCTGTTCTCATTCATCAAAATTAAATCCTTGCCAGTTATTGGTAGAAATGATCAGTTAAGAGAATCTCTGCCATGCAAGTGTTGAGATTTTGTCCTCAGTATGATTAAAAGTGAAAATAAAGAAACAAACCCCACCTTTTTTTTTTTTTACGGCAAATTGTTCAAAAAACACCTTAGTATACAACAGAGTATTTTGCTTGAGTACCTTTAACATTACATTGTATGTTTGTCAGAGTTACTTCTGGTGTCTGTTGAGGGCACTTGGTCATTGTCTCTTTTATCCCATTCTCCTTTGTAGTTTCTGTTTTCTTTTGCCCCAGTTAAATGGACAGATTATACTGAACACACGTCAGTTGTTCATTTCACCCTAATTTTCTAGTGGGAAATATTCTGCAGAAATCCCCCTCCAGAAGCCTCTTTCAAATAATGGGTTTGGATTAAACCATTTTTAATTTGAGGGGAACATCTTGTGAACAAAGCGTAGTTATTCAGAAATTTCTGTGAGAATTAAAAAAGAGAATAGATTCTCAGGCCTGGTTATGGCCCCTTGGCTCCACAGAGATTCTGTAAATTACTTTTTCCAGCCATAAATAAACAGAGGAACATTTTCCTGCAGGCACATCTGTGCCTCTGATGAGCCATTAGTTTTTCCCCCTCAGGCTTCTGTGCTGGTAGGAGGTGTGTTGAGAGTGATGCAGCTGACCTTCATCACTCAGATGAATCCTCTTCTGGCATTGGCCTCATTAATGGCCCAGTGTCATTAGCATTAGAGTGGCCACGGAGCAGATTGTCAGATGAGGAATATTTGCTCTCTAAAACCCATCATCATTTGCACTGAGTGGAAACGGTGTGGTTTGATTGTAGCTTAATTCTGAATCCTTTTATATGCAAGAGTTTCTGGCCCAGTCTGTAAAGTGTAGTTGATTCAGTGCTTTCTTGCTGAGGACACCCTCGGTAAGGAAATCTGCTGCTTCAGTATTGCTCCATGAATACTTGAACATAACAAGTCACATTTATTAGCAAAGACTGCTGCTTAATGGGGAGAATCAGTTCTTTTGATGAAGAAATCCTCACAGGAAAATGGCGGTTAGGTCTTTGGCTGCCTCATATGAGGCATATTTTTCTGAGAGCTTTCTGTCCTTCCATCACAGTGATGAGGAGCAGTGTATGCCAAACCGCTGTGCCACATGGCTTACAGCCGACTTTGCTGTTGTTCCTTATTCTCTTTCACAGTACTGATACAACCCTTTCTCAGACAAATGAAACCATCTATAAGCATGATTGATTTTAAAGTTCCTCAAATAATAATTCTTCTGAAATATTTTTTGCTAAGCAAGAAATGTTCTTAATGGAGTTCTAGGCCAAGCTGAAGGATTCTGCTTTTAGATGTTATCCAGATGTCTTCATTCTCCAGCCCTCCTAAACTTTGTCAGCTTTACATTTTGCAGTGGTATTCCCACTGCTAAAAAGCAACTGTTTCTGAAATCTACATTGAGTAAATTTAGGTGATATTAGAAGCTGGACACTTAAGATCTCTTCCCTCTGCTCAAAATTATCCTTGCAGGAACAAAACACCCAATGAATAGTTTGGTTTTGAAAGATTGACTGTAATATCACTATCTCTATTAGTTAACTGCCCATTGACTATTGGCAGAATGTTACCTTCTAGGTTGCCAAGACTTCTTCTGGTTGAACTGAGGTTTGGTTTTATTTTTTTCATCCAGGTTGTTTTTCAGACTTTCAGTGAACCAGGTTAGGTTATAATCTGTACTACCCACACAGCGATAGTGCAGTAATATACTCTATTTTTCCCAAAGAGGAAAAAGAGCCCCAAGTTCAAAATGTTGTCTCTTAGAGCAAATGACCTCAGAACTCAAGCTCTGCAACTGTAGAATGTTTTTACTCTTTTCTTGGGGAAAAGGGATAATTAGCCTCATGACATTCTGCAAATCCATTCC
>NW_010412288.1:50779-52521 GCF_000710305.1 Buceros rhinoceros silvestris
TTCCTGCTTGAAGAAGTTAGTAAATATAAAAGATGGATCATCAAGAATAGCCCTGAGAAATTGTTCTGCATCAGGGCGAGGACAGGGGTGTGTGTGAGAGAGAGGAAGATGTGGTTGTTTAGCCTAGAGAAGGCTCCAGAAACACCTTATAGCATCCTTCCAGTACTTAAAGGGGTCCTACAGGAAACATGGAGAGGAGCTGTTTATCAGGAAGTGCAATGATAAGAGGAAGGGTAAGAGTTTTAAACTGAAGGAGTGTAGATTTATATTAGATATAAGGAATAAATGCTTTACTGTGAGGGTGGTGAGACACTGGAATATATTGCCCAGAGAAGTTTTGGAGGCCCCCCTGACTGGAAGTGTTCAAGGACAGGTTGAATGGAGCTTTGAGCAACCTGATCTTGTGGAATGTGTCCATGCATATGGCAGGGGTTTTGGAATTAGATGATCTTTAAGGTCCTTTTCAACCCAAGCCATTCTATCATTCTGTAATTCTTCCTGGATCTCAATAAGAAAGGTCTGACAACAAATGGTTTAATAAAATAGCTGTTTTAATAAGACTGAGTAAAAAGTGGATTATAAATAGCAAGTAAATCTTATATCCTTCCAGATGCTGGGAACCCTGCTTTTGTGCAGCATTGGATGGACCCCTGATGGGTTTTTGCAGGACACGCTGTTCAGATCTTGTCTGTGATTGAACATCCTCCTTTTTGGTCATTTGAACAGTTATATAGATCACTAACTCATTGACTTACAATGACTTCCCTGTCACGATCACTACAGGCATCGTTTGATGAGAGCTAGTACTGTCAAGAGCAAATTAGAACTAGAAGCACTAGAAGGAAGTGTGTAATTTTATCCAAGCTGTTTCAATTATTGCTTCTGAAACCCACGGATTCATTTCAAAAGGCTACAGTATACAGGAAAAGACTATTTTACAGAGTACTGAAAATTTTATGCATGAGGAGCAAAGCAGTTTTGAATTCCATATGGTCTAATAACTAAGAGGTTGTTAAAGTAGGGTGTGATTTTTACTTCTTTTGGAGACAATGACAAAAATCCCATTGATTTATATAAGTGGAAGTCAATTTTTTGTAGAAAAGGCTGAATAACACCTCCAACAAAACATATTTTTTAAGCTTTAATTTAATTCTTCAGTTTAAATGCTCCCAGCATTTCTCATTAAAATCTGATTACAGATGGATTCTTTGCTAATCCATAAACAAATATACAAATATCTCTCAGAAAGTAGGCAGACACTTGATTTCACACTATGGTGATGGTTTAAATATTTATTGTATATACAACAGCAAATTATTTCACATTAGCGGAGAACAGCTTTTGCTCATAATAGGTGATGAGGCTCAAGCTTTCATGACCGCAGCATATGCTGCACATTGGGGAACTTGCCCAATGACCTTCCATTCCTTGGCAGTGTATAATCTAAATAGTGGGGGCAATATAACACAGGTTCAGATGACAGAAACTACTTAAAAGAGAAAAGGGTTGTTGACAATAGGCACTTGTGTTTGCTGACCTAGACAGAGTCATACTTGTCTTCTGACATTCTAAGAGAAGATTGTTTTCAACAATGCCACTGAAACCACACATGGGAGATGATCTTTTTTTTTTCTCTTTCAAGGATACATGGAATGAGGCAGCATATTTTCATAAGAATTGCATAATATTATAAAACCTTCATTTTATAATATTATAAATACTATAATACTTATAATATTTGT
>NW_010412289.1:0-484 GCF_000710305.1 Buceros rhinoceros silvestris
CAGCAGAAAAGGACCTGGGGGTGCTGGTCAACAGCCGATTGAACATGAGCCAGCAGTGTGCCCAAGCAGCCAAGAAAGCCAACGGCATCCTGGCATGTATCAGCAAGAGTGTGGCCAGCAGGAGCAGGGAAGAGATTGTCCCCCTGTACTCAGCACTGGTAAGGCCACATCTTGAGTACTATGTCCAGTTTCAGGCCCCTCACTACAAGAAGCACACTGAGATGCTAGAACTTATTCAGAGGAGAGCAATGAAGCTGGTGAAGGGTTTAGAGAACTTGTCTTAGGAGGAGCAGCTGAGGGAACTGGGAATGTTTAGTCTGGAGAAGAGGAGCCTGAGGGGGAGACCTTATTGCTCTCTACAACGACCTGAAAGAGGGAATGGCCTGAAGTTGCGTCAGGGAAAATTTAGGTTGGGTATCCAGAAAAATTTCTTTACACAGAGGGTCACTAAGCATTGGAACAGGCTGGCCACGGGGGGGGGGGG
>NW_010412289.1:546-12070 GCF_000710305.1 Buceros rhinoceros silvestris
AGGCTGCCCAGGGAGGTGGTGGAGTCCCCATCCCTGGAAGTGTTTAAAAGGTGTGTAGATGTGGTGCTGAGGGACGTGGTTTAGGGACCCTGGCAGTTCAGGGTGTGTGGTTAAACTCCATGATCTTAAAGGTCTCTTCCAGCCAGATGGTTCTGTGATTCTGTGAAATACAACAGTCTGTGCAACATCAGTAAAACTATGGAAAGGACAAATCAGCACAGGAGACCAAAGGAACTATGATGCTCAGATTTAATTTAAAGCTATTAGTGGATATTCGTGTTCACATCAACATTATTAAACAACAGAGGATTGCATACTTTTTTCCACTTTCCTTTAGTACACCTTGGGATACTTCTGACACATCTACTTCTCCATATGCTCTAAAGTCATTTGTGATCTGCGAGTGGGAAAAAGTTAGTGTTGTCAGAACAGGAAATCACATATGATTTAAAAAAAATGCGTTGTCATTTTTTATAATTTCTTGATATTCACAATTCATAATTTTTGACTCATTAAAAAAGTAAAAGAACACCTTATTCCTTGAATAGGTTAGATGGCAGTTTGGATCAAAATCATATTAAAGTACCAATAAAGTTCAATGAGTAGAATAAAAAAAATCAATAGATAATCTATTCAATAGTTAATGTGTCCTTTGGCTTACTTTATGCCTTTTATCTATTCACTTAACATTAATGTTCTAGCAATCAGATCTGTGCAGATAAATACTTTTGAAAGCAGTGAATTTTAAATAATTATTTATAACACTCAGAGAGAGTAAATTTCAGATTAATAGTAACGATAATCTGCACTCAGAATTTGCTGCATTATTTTTTTTGTTGTTGATTTTGTTGGTCTCTTATTCTTATTCTTATTCTTATTCTTGTTCTTATTCTTATTCTTATTCTTATTCTTATTCTTATTCTTATTCTTATTCTTATTCTTATTCTTATTCTTCTTCTTATTCTTATTCTTATTCTTATTCTTATTCTTATTCTTATTCTTATTCTTATTCTTATTCTTATTCTTATTCTTCCATCAATGAATATGACCTACAGGTTAAACCAAAGCAGACTGAGATTGAAATGGCAGCTGTCACGCAAAGGCACCAAGAACAATCTATAGACTAAGAAAATGGCTATGAAAACAAAGAATGAGAAAGAGAATTTTGGGAAGTTTTACTTTGTTTACAGACAATTCTCAAGAAATATAATCATACAGTGGAGAGATGCTGTGGTGTACTCGTCAATTCTATGGCAACCAATGCATAGTAAATACGAGAATAGTGACAGACTAACTTGCAGTTATGGAAAATGGTTGTTTAGTTTAGAGGAATGTTAACGTTGATGAGAAGTTTTCCATTATCTTCACTGGTCCTTAGTCTAGGCCTTAAGGTAGCAGCTAGGAAATACAGTTTTTACTGGCAACCCTACTTCAAAATGGAGATTCAAATCTAGCCATTGTCATGATGACTTGTTACAGGCAGACATCAGAGCTGCCTTACTATATTTCTGCCTTTTGTAGTCTTCAGTAAACATCAGAACATCCCAAATGGTGCCAGCTGTATCCTGGATTGCATTAAAAGAAGCCTGACCAGCAGGTCAGCAGAGGTGATTCTTCTCTACTCCACTCTTGTGAGACCCTACTTGGAGTACTGTGTTCAGTTCCGGGGCCCCCAACATAAGAAGGACATGAACCTGCTGGAATGAGTCCAGAGGACTGGAGCACGTCTGCTATGAAGACAGGCTGAGAGACTTGGGGTTGTTCAGCCTGGAGAAGAGAAGGCTCTGGGGAGACCTCATAGCAGCCTTCCTGTACCTAAAGGGGGCCTACAAGAAAGTTGGAGAGACTTTTGGTAAGGGGATGTAGTGCTAGGACAAGGACTAATGGTTTTAAGCTGAAAGAGAGTAGATTTAGGTTAGATGTAGGGAAGACATTCTTTACTGTGAGGGTGATGAGACACTGGAACAGGCTGTGGATGTTGTGGATGCCAGAGAAGTTGCAGATGCTTCATTCCGGGAAGTGTTCAAGGCCAGGTTGGATGGGGCTTTGAACAACCTGATCTAGTGGAAGGTGTCTCTACTCATGGCAGAGCACTTGAAACCAGATCATCTTCAATATTCCTTCCAACCCAAACCATTCTATCATTCTCTGATGCTGACAGTAGCCTAAAATAGCTGCAATACCCAAAGCCTTGCTGGAAACCAGTACAGAGGTGATATCTGAACAGTAGGATAAATGGCATGGGCTGGAGTGACTGTTGCAGCTGGGATATTGGACTGGTGAGTATCCATAGAAAAGGCTGATGTGTGTCAGTACTCTGTTTAATGATATGGGAAAAATTCACTGGTCTGAAAAGTGGGTGGAGATTACTGCGACTTCCATAGGTTTGGCTTTCCCAGGCACTGTTGATCACTTATTGGGGTATAGATGAGCATTTATTTTGAAAAATTGGAAATACCCATTCACAGATGTGAATGAAATTAAATGTTTTGGGTTTTGTTTTTTTTTTTTTTTTTTTTTTTTTTTTTTTTTTTTTTTTTTTTTTTTTTTTTTTTTTTGTTTGGTGTGGTTTTTTTATTTTCTGCTGTTGCATTTGGATTGTAAAAGGAAAAGATATGAAAGCCTGGCAAAGACAGAGAGGCTCTGATTCCTCTGCCATCTCCCATGAGATCTGAAGCTGGCTTTTGGTTCTCCAGACACTCTAAAGTACGTAAATCGAGGAAAAACCTATTTGAAAACTATGCTGCTTTCATTTTCCAGAACTGAACTTGGTTTTCCGCTAAAGTGCTTTGAAGTAGGTTCTTAGCCAATGCATGTATCAGTCCTTTGCTTCTAAGCACAGAGCACATAAGCAGAAACTTCTGAAATGAACCAAGATAATGTTCCATGCTGGGAGCACTGGCAGATAAAAGTGGGTGAATTTGGAGTTTCCTGACTTCATATGAACAGCAAAAGACTTGAAGTTTAGAATTTTTGAGCTAAGGGTGAAGCATGTGGATTAAAGATCAACACTGTTGTTGAGACTCTCATTTTCATGATACCTTAAGAATGCCTCAAACCAGCCTGGAAGGCTCTATCTTCCCTGGCATTATGGAGTGCTCCCAGGAACATCTAGAACAATGTGATCCCCACATCCATTTGTTTCTTATACTCTTTGATATCTTGCAGGCAACAGGAACTCTGCTTAAGCAGCTAAAAAAGTAGTTGCAATGTACTAAGCCACTAGGTGAGCTCAGGCATCAGCAAAGCCACATCCCTTTGAGAGCAGCCTGTGCCCATACTTCAGGCTGTGATTCTAATCGAATGCCTGGAGAGGGTATATGGGCCACAGGATGTCCTAGAAATACCCTTCACTCTGTATTGTACCTGTATCCCTTTGACATTTCTTACATTTTTATGCACCTAATTTGTCTTTGCTCTCTTCAGGCAAGATTTTGGCCTTGAAAATGCATGTAATAGTTTTCTCTGCAGTCAAAAGGAGTTCAGACTCACATGCTACAAGCTATTGCGAAACAAAGCATTCATTTCACAAAGCAGTTGAATGGCTACCTGGCACATACTTTAACTCTGATAACTGTAGCATTTATTTTGATATTTTCCTGCTTCACAGTCTGTGCACTCTGATGAAGTCCTGACCACTTCATAAAATGCAGAAGATGGCATTAATATTGCCAGTGGGAAGGTGTAAGTCATTTGAAAAAAACTCTATCTCTTTTTAGCTAAGCCTCCCACCGAGAGCTGATTGCTAGGGAAGAGAGTGGTGGGAATTAGCAATTTCTGTTACAAATGTCAAGGTTCTTGGAAGGTTTGAGTAACAAGAGGTGGTGAAAAATATGGTGAACGAATCCCCATCTCCTGACACAAAGCTTGCTACTTCTGTGACATTCTTGGCCTCTTCTAACCCACTGTCTGGGAATTTGAGACTTAATCTTTGGTCTACCACATGTTGGTGCAGAATATAGCTGCTGCAAAATGAGACCAACCTACAAATGGGGAAAAGATCTATTTTAAAATGAAAAATCTCAGCCTTCTCATTCTTCCTCGGCACAAGCATTTTAGAACCAGATTTCAGTCTTGTACTAGCCACTTAATACTGCATGGACTGTGTTTCTCACGCCAGACATGCAGGAATGTTTTACTGTTTGTCTGGACAGCTAGAACACATGCCTCTGCTGGGAGCATCTACTCATCATATACCAGTATGCAGTTCATATTCTTCACATCATGTTTGTCTGGGTTCATTTAAATAGTAGACCATATTGGAACTGAAATATTATCATGGTAATTAACATTTCATCAGAGTAACCAAGACTTTAAAATTTTATTGCTCAGTTTTGTAAGTTCGTGGTTCATGGCCTAAATAGGTGATGATCTCTTGGTAGCCCTTGTAGTTCATACCAACTTCCCATTTGGTTTGCACTGCTGAGAGCTTGGACAAGAGTGGAGATCCCAAACACTGGCATGCCCTGCCTTCAGTCTGTGGAGTTTATGGTGGGACTGTGGTCGGAGCAACACAGATGCATTACTGCCACTGTTACCTAAGGTTGTGGGGGCCTGTAATGCTCCAAGAAGCTATCTGCTTTTTCTCTGTGCTGCTACTGTAAGGTATGAGGAGGTGGCTGTATCAGCATAACAGTAGCTTTACATGCCATGATACCTGACACACTTGCAGTGTTGCTGGGCAACAGTTTCAGCATTTATATCTTGTTTATTATTAATGGCCAACAGTTTCAGCATTTATATCTTTTTTATTATTAATAAAGTATATTATACCCTCAGCACAAGATATCTTCCTGCGTTTTTATTGTAACTCTTATGAAGTCCAGGAACATGCCTTTTCCAGCTAGCTCAGAATTAAAACTCATGCTTTTAATATCAAAGTGCGGGCTGCTCTCTGGGAGGTTAAGACATCATCATAGAAATACCGTGAAGCATCAGTGTTCACCTCAGACCTGCTCTTCAGCACCTGCCTGCTCCTGCTGGCTCTGACCTAAGAGGGCTCTGTCTAGAACACCCCTTTCTTCAATAGCTGACCCTCTGAGACTTCCTTGCACTTCCCAGTTTGTCCTACCCACCTCACTGGAAGCAAAAGGTGAGATGTAAAGTGTAGCTCCTACCTAGCTGTTAGAGCCCTCAACAATGGCAGATAGAGTCCAAGTATCGCTCCGTTAGTGCAGAAGGTGCTCATGTTTTAAGCACACATTCAGAGCAAGTTTCTGTCTCTGCAAAATGCACTGCTAGCATGCTGGAATTTCACCCTTGTGCGTGTTGTATAAGAAAAGTGAAAGCGAGGGTCTGGGGCTGGGCTCACTGCCTCTCATCTGGCTGCTCTCTTGGAGCAGCTGGGCCTGATCTCCATCAGAATGACCTAATTCTGCATACATCCATATTGATCTGATCTGCGTCATCATCAGTCCAGTGTTCATTAATGCAATGGGGTGCAGAAAGCTTTCAGGGGAAATAAATGAGGAGAAAGAACAATATATGCTATCCTCTTAGAGTAGGAGTGGAATTAGATTATTTTTGTGCACTTCAATTGAAACCTACTCAATGACATTTTAAAAAGGCTGTGTGCAAAAGCCCTCCTTCCCTCCCTGCCTTCCTGTGTCCGTCAGATGCCACAGCCACATGAGGCTATTGTGATGGGGTTGCAGCGCAGGGGTGCCTGCCCTATGCTGCAGGCTGCCAGCAGGCACCTTCTGCCATGGGCAGACAGCAAAACCCTCCCCGCTGCCCTGCAGGTTTGCATTCAGATTTGGCACAGCAGTTCAGGACAGCAGTTCCATCCATCCTGGGGATGCAGGACGATGTTGAGACCCAGGGCATAATTACTCTCTTAATTACACTGCTGTAACTAAATTTCTCTGGTGGAGTAATTATCAGTTTTTATCTGTGTAAATGACAGAGAACAAAACCGCTGAGTTAATCTCACCAGATTCTGCTCTGTGGATATGTCAGGCATAAAATGGTCAACAGAGGAGAAGCAACCTTCTTGTACATCCCCACAGTCTCCTGAGAGAGACCTCCTGCTTTCTCACCTCCTGCTTCAGGAGGAAAAAAGCTTGTTCCTTCTTGTTACATTCCTGATTAGAATCAGAACTGCTAGATTTGTTCACATTAGAGAAGATATGAACAGGTCTTGATGAACATGAACAGTTAATGAGACTGCTTTGTGCTAGAGGCGCCAACAGCCATACACTCCCAACTGGTACAGACATAGCACATGTCTCAGTTGAAGACAGAATGTATAAGAAATGCATGATAGGGTAATGTGAAAGCTTTATGTTTGTTTAGCATAGAACATACACTATATGTACCAAATGGCACCATCATGCATTTTTTAAACAGGTAGGACAAAGCACAAAGAATTGTGCTCTGAGATTCAGTGCAGAGCATTGCTGGATATGGATCTCATTTGATTTTATTCAAACTCCCTCTCCTTTCTCTACACAGGCACTGTCTCTGACCATTGCTTCTTCAGTCACGCTGCCGCTGAAGTATAGCTGAACACAGCAGTAGAATATATAACAAATAGAAAATACACTGAAATTGGGGAGATGCTAACTATTTACAAATATTTTGCTTGGCCCAACACAGCAGTTATTTTGTTGTGTGGTATTAACATCCTTATAGAGACAGCCTTGGTTTTATCACCTTGTTTCTAATTGCAGGAGGAGAATAGAACAAAGATGACACAAGAGAGTAGTTTGCATAATGGAGACTTCTACAAAACAGAACTGGAGAAAAACCTGAGGGGAACTGTTATTCAGTTCTAACACACAGTCCGTGCAATGCACAGCCGTACTCAAAGAATAGCAAAAATGAAACAGAGAAGAAAGGGTTTTGAGTGCCCCGCCAGAGCAGCTGTTTGATGTATGTATCAAAAAAGGTAAGGGCTCTGATGCATATTCCTATCCTTCTCTGGGAATTTGCTTTGTGTGGTTAGTGATTCCAGTCTTCAGTTGCCGTGAGGGATACCTGACACTTCAGTCACACTGATTTCCTCCCCATGTGGGCATACAATTATTAATAGGAAAAAACTGTTCCAGGACAGAAGAAAGGAAGGAAGGAAAGTTTTGTCATGCTGGTTTTTGAAGGAAGTGGAAGAGCAGAAATGCACAGCGCTCTCGCATGTGTTTCTGTGTTAACACGCTGGGATAGCCTTGAATATTTCTGTGAAATTTAGAAATGTACTGAGGTAAATTCTTCTGTGTAAGCTTCTGGTTTTGGCATTGAGGTTTTTCAGTTAACTAAATAACAAGGAAAATGTGTGGTGGCAGGGAGACAGGAAAGTACTTTGTAGGTGCTGTGATCAATTTACCAACGCAGCTGACATGAACGTGCCCTAAATCCTACTAGGTCTTGTTAATACAATGTAATCCTTCATTATCCATTTTGACACCTAATGAGCACACACAGGTATGTGCATTCCCAAGACATGTACCTGTCTTGCCTTGCTAATCCTGTTATCCAGGCTGTGCCTCTGCTAACTCTACCACTGTGAATGACTCGCAGATGTAGTGTCTCTCTGCGCTGCTGTATCTCTCCCATGTAATTGTAATAATTAATCTCCATCATAGGAAGGTCTGGAAACAGGTGGAAAAATCTTTCACCTTTTGACATACGGTGAAGTCTGTCCTTGTTTTTAATCCACAGTATAGTTTGTCAATCTGGTGTTAAGTTTAAGAGGGCATTGCAGACCTTTCAATAATATCGATGTTTTTGCTGTGAAGAGACAACTGAGCACTGCTCTATCTGACACAGCACGGAGCTGTGGCATTAGTGCGAAGGAAAGGACAGATGGTACTTACTCATGAGCAATCAGGCAAGGATTTTTCCTTGAAGAGAAAGAGAAACAATCCTTTCCTTAATGCCTGATGTTGCTAGGCTGTCCTACCTGAACAGCAGCAGGGCTGTTGCCCTGCTAAGCGTCCTGCAGCAACAGACTGATGGAGCGGTCCCTACACTTGCCTGAACATAGAAGCAGGTTCAGAGATTTGTCCTTTCTCGACGGCTTGTTCTGTGAGGGCTCAACCTTAGTAAAAATTGAAGTCTATATAAAAACTATGGAATTAACAATCTTGTGGGTTTTTAAACACTTTCTATAAAATGTCTTAGCTCAGAAATTTAAGATGTGGTGATTGCAACTAAAATCCCTGCATTATTCATATCTAGATGACTGACAATATCACCATGTAACTTGCTATATTCACACTAGAGTGAATACTAGGATGAGTTTAGTAATGCAGGCTGTGGTGGGTTCAGAGTAACTTTCAGGATCCAGCTGAATCTGGACTAATTTAGAAATACAACTATCCTCTTTGCAAGACAGCATAGCTCTTAAATAACTATGTGACTGACCCTTTTTCTGGCTCCATTGGGAACACAAGGCAAGCAAACCTTGTAAAAGCAGTAGAAATACTGTTTCTGAATTCAGCAGAGCCCTCCATTTCAGCAGTGGCAGCTGGAAATTGGGAGCACATGAATTTGAGTTAGTGCTCAGCACAAATCTAACTCTGAATCGACTGGAGTGAATGAAATTTTTGTCACCAAACAGGACTAACATTAAGCCAAGGCATTGTATCACTGGGGGAATGCTGGTGGCATCACAGGGGCAGGGTTCTGACAGTGGTGGCTGCTGCTGCACATTGAAAGTCTCATGGAATTTGGTGCCATTTGTGCAACTCTCTCTTCGCAGTTATCATGCTTTATGTTAGTTTGAAAAATTCTGCACTGTGTTCCATCTTGCAATGTAGATAGGCCCCTAGGTATCAGTGTCAACCTTGACTGAGATGTGGATAAAAGTTATGGGACTTCCACAGGACAGACAGTTATGTTTGCACATAACTTAGTGTTGAGTTGCTATTTATTTTGAACACTGAAATAATCCTAGTCTACTACTGGGAAGCTACCATGAGCCCCCTGGAAGTCTGAGCTTGCTATTTGATGAATAATAAAATTAGGCATTTCTATGGATGTTGTGGTAAAGTCTTATTTTGCAGAGCTTTTACAAGGAAAGATGATAAAGAGTTCAGTGTAAATAGGCACAATATTCCCTATCAAGTTTATTCCCCTCGTTAGTCAAGCACAGCTTGCATTCAACCTGGATTTCTAACTCATCAGCCATGCCTGGCTTTGGTGTTGACATTCACCCTTTCCAATTGCTGAGATTTTCTTGGAGCCAAGGGCTAGGAGAGAGACCACCCTGCTGGGCAACTGTGAGTTCCTGGGTGCCGTCTAGACGGCAGATGGGATCTATGCAAATCACACGAGACTCAAGCTAAGATGCTGCAGCTAACAGCTAAGAGGCAGAGAGCAGAGGGGGAGAGACCATCTTCATACACTGCCTAGTCTACACAGCTGATTTTGTGAGCAGGCCTAATCCATTTTGGGGCAAGGCAGTCAGGTTAATACACACCGCTTCCCTGTTGTGGGTAAGCTAATCTCTGACTTTGGACTGAAATGAGGAGGAGGTCCTTATGGTAACTACTTCAGCTGAGTGGTTGATAACTGGCAGCTGAGAGTTCAAGCAACAGCCCGTATCTAGCCAGTTCCAGCAGAGCTGCAAGGGCAGCATCTGCGCTAGAGAAGAAGTAGTAACTTCTGCAGGGAGAATGTCAGTAATTACAACTTCACAAGAATGGCTGATCTGGATGTAATACAGTTGTGCAATTGCGATAAGAATTATTTAGTACAGTTTTTTAGAAATAATGGCATGAATAAGATAGTAAAATGCAGGGTTAAATTGATGTAAATTACCAACAGCAAGCTTTATTGCACTGACAGTTTCCCTCAACATGAGGTAAAAGCCTTTTTTCTGGTGACATTTATTTCTGGTTATTTTTAGGATTCACAAAGTGCAAATGGACAATGCAACAGGAGGTGCAAAAGGGATTAATTTGCAGGAAAATGGATTGTATGAGCTTTAGTTATTAGTAATCATGGAGATACAAGAGCTTTCTGGATGTCTCTCTATATAAGGATACACAATGCGTATCCTGTAAATCTGCATTCTCTGAATGGCCCTTAAAAGGAATAACAAGATAGTTGTCAGCATCAGAAAATTGGAAAGAAAAAGAAAAAAAGAAAATAAAAAAGAAGACCAACATAGCGTTTGTAAAATAAGAATTTTGCACCTTATGGTAAAATCATAGTAATTCTCCTTTTGTGTAATGGTGAAACACGCACTTTAAGATACAGTGGGTTTGTTTACTGTGGAACCAAGTAAATGAGCCTCAGAGTCAGGTAAATAATGAGCAGCTGCATAGAAAAAAAACACGTCTGGAAGAGGAGCTTGTATTAGGAAAGGATGAGGCATTGCATTGCATGCCAAATCAGGAGGGGCACACCAAGGAAAAGGCTCAGATAAAGCTTCCATTCCTGGACTCCCTGGGGCTGTTAGATCTAGGGCATTAGGTATCTCAGCTGTGGAGACCCTTATTTCCCATTCAAATGTCTAATCCTTTTCTGAAGCTTACAAAGCCATCCTCAGAAGCAATCCTGTGGCAAAGATTTCTTCCAACTATCTATCCCTGTGAGATGAGTTATTAAGCTGGGATGATTTTCAACAGTATTAAAATAGGAAGTAGAGCATAGTGTTTTGCATAGCAAAAATGTTCACTATTTTTCTATGGCATGTTTGCTTTTGAGAGGTTTTTTTGATACCTTTCAAAGAGAATACATATTGCAAACCTCTTTTATTGGTCAGAGCCTTATGCCATTTGTTCTGTGGGGCATGTTTTGAGGTGTTACTAACTCTGTCCACTGAAGTGTTTTATCCTACACAAGTATGTTGTATTGCTACAACATGGGAAGGTGCTGCTGCTGGGCTCTGGGAGGACAGAGGTCTGGGTGCTTATCTGACAAAATGTTGAGAGTTGAGACAAGGAAGCAGAGAGAGGGATGATTGTCTATGGTAGTGAGCTGGAAGTTATAAAACAAGAAGATCCATGTGTTTGAGGAGCTGCTGCTTGTTACTGCCATATGCTGCTGTACAGTGGCTGAAATATAATTTTGCCATCACCAAGACAAGGAGGAGAGCTTATGAGAGTATGCAGGGGAACAGCTCCTGACCTTGACCAGACACATCCATCCTGCCTGTGCAACCCCAGCTGTGTCACTAGGGGTCTGGTGCAGCACTGCTGTTTCTGTGGATAATCCTTTTGCCGATCCCAAATGCCTTCAAGTCCATTGAATAAGACTGCTCACAGAGACCATTGCACTGCAGAATTACAGCCTGACTCAGATTTACGTCTAAACCACATTACACCATTGTGGCAGTGCCAGCAGGTCAATCAAGTGGGTATAAATGGGAGTCAGCAGCAGAGGCAGCTCTAAAAGAACAAGGAAAGCTCTGGCAGCTGAGCACTGAGTATTTGGGCTGCAGTATTTTATTTTCTTTATTTTCATTGGCACATTGTGTAATTTATATGGCAGCTTGAGTGTTTGTGGTGCTTTATAAATGATAAAACATTCTACTAACCATGAAGGGAAAGAGGATGTGAAAAGACAGATATCTGTGCAG
>NW_010412289.1:12129-40697 GCF_000710305.1 Buceros rhinoceros silvestris
ATGTGAAAAGACAGAGAACTGTGCAGGTGGAGAGGATGCTTCAAACACATAGAAAAGAGAAAAAACCAGCCACTGAAGAAATTAAAGAAGGTATTCAGTGGCGTGGGAAATGGAAAGGTGACAACACTGGGACAGGCTTAAGGAGAGAACTGCAAAAGAGGGAAGACTGGAGACAAAGGACCATTGTCCTCCAAAGGAGACATAGAAAAAGAGAGGGAAATGCAGAGTAGCAAATAATTTGGGAGAGAATTGGCAGCAGTGGTTGCCAACGCTAGGAGGAGGCTGCCAGTGATAGGCAAGTATGTGCTGCTTAAGTCTGTTTCAAATTTATCATTGCCACGGGAAATTATTTCCTAGACTTAAATATGATTCAAACTGCAGAGATGGTAGAGCCTGGACATCCTCGA
The DNA here is from genome assembly GCF_000710305.1 of Buceros rhinoceros silvestris. Taxonomy (NCBI): domain Eukaryota; kingdom Metazoa; phylum Chordata; class Aves; order Bucerotiformes; family Bucerotidae; genus Buceros; species Buceros rhinoceros. The sequence goes on from NW_010412289.1 coordinate 12,537, forward strand.
AGAAGCAGATTGATCAGAGGACCAATAGAACACAGAAGTCTGTGTTTATTCAGGCAAAGGGAACAAAAGGAAGGAGTGTAAAATGCCTTTCTACAACTTGACAAAACAGAAAATGAGTGAAAGATATGTGAGAAAAATGGTCCAGAAAGAACAGGTGTTTTTTGGGGGGATTGTTTTTTTTTTTTTCCTAATCAGTATCTAGAGTTTCCTCATGTGCCTGCAACAATGATTCTGATTATAGAAAGTTTGCAAAGTCCAAATTGCCCTGATGTGTTAATCCTGTGCTACTGCTAGGAGAAATGTAGCAATCAGGTTTTTCTAGGAAAATGAAGGCTGTTAGTGAACATTATATATATGGCCTCACTGAATTCCTGGTGTCATCAAGTTCAGTGGGAATGGACACCTCTGTGAAGTAATAGTTTAGGATTTCCTTGTCCTGAATGCATTTGTACAACTTTTGGTAGCTGGCCTTCAGTTAGTGTGGTAAGAAATGATATTCCTACAAACATTTGCCATGGAAAATGATGATAGCTAATTGTAGTAGGATATTTACTGGAGTTGTCCACAGATCGGCTTTATTTGTATTAAGTCACCGCTTAATATAACTGAAGAGTTCATATGACATAAAGTGCTGTTTATTTGGAACAAAATTTGGATTTTTTCTGTACACCTCATCTTTTCAGAGCTGTTCTGAGTGGCTTGCCATTGTTCCTTGTTTAGTATTAAAGGAAATAAGCCTGGTTATGATCAGCTTTCTCCCTGTTCTGCTGGGAATTTTTGATTGACAGCTATGTTCTTCTTGCTGATGACTATGAATGAAAGATCATCTTAGTGCATTAAAGCTAAATACAGATTGAGGGTAGTTCCACCCACATTCACAACACAGAGATGTTCAATCAACTCTATTTCAATAGCGTTCAAAATAATCTGCTTCTAACAGGGTGACTCAGTTAACTTTTTCAAAAGAGACTGAAGAGGCTCAAAGTATTTAATTTAACATCTCTTATTTTGCTGAGACTTTGCTGATCAAAATTAATTACTTCTGGCTTATACAACTAGGTCACCTTAGTATTTTCTCAGCTTTAAATCTGCTTTGAAGAATCCACAGTGAATCAATTCAAAGTAGATAAGATATGCACATGAGCTATTCATCTCTCAAAATGTTTTTTTTCCCCCCCAAGAGAAGGGCATTTGCTTATCAAGGGAAAATCAAAGCTGCTTCCTGTCATCTGAAGGTAGCAATGAAAATGTATTCAGCTTAGCAAGGAACAGAAACTGCATATAAGTGATCTGTTTCCTTCTTAAAATCTATTTCATTAGATCTTATGTTAATTCTCATATAGCAAATAAAACAAGAGTAAAACTTTCCTGATGTAAGCCATACTCTTATTTGCTCTCAGCTATGCTTTCCTATGGTATACTGACACTGGAGCCTTGGGAATTGTTCATACATTTTGGTAATGGTTATTTCTATATTAGAAGCAGTATTAAACTGTATGTGTTTTTTGAAGTTGTAAAATATGAAATATTCATAAATGACTTCCCTACTTTCATCATCAGCATCATGTTAGTTGAATATTTAGAGTTGCCAAATTGTAATTATTGCCAAACAAACGCCAGTTAATTTTATTCCATTCTGCATCTCTAAGTAACTAATCTCTAACTAATCTCTAACTAATTAAGGGTGATGGGTTTAATATACTTAGACTCATGGCCTGTGTCATGGAATATGCCTTTTGGTCTCTGTTGTAAAGTACATTAAGCAAGTCAAACTTAAATTGTTGAAGAGATGGAACGTTGAAGTCGTTGCCCAATGGCAGGCAACTTTGATCACTACTGACCTGCTTCTTGAATGTCTCCAAAGGATTTGAATCACAGTATGTCTTCTGGGTCCTCCTTGCCCCACTTACACGTGGCAGACTGTGCTGTATCATAAGGGCGTACGCAGCAAGACACCTTTTTTGCTGTAGTGTAAGATGGGACAAGATTTAGGGAGAAGGCGAAGAGAAACTCATTCTCAGTTGTATTACTAAGAGGGGAGGCTGTCTAATGCTAACCAAGTGTTTAGGCAATGTCTCTGCATAGCCACGCAGCCTGGCCATGGGACATGTCTTCCTGTATATTCTCAAATAGTTATACATGAGCGACAGGTGCACTGACCCTTCACTTCGTCTTCCTTTTTCCTCTGGTATGCCCACCTTTCTACATGCTAGCTCAATATATTTAACCCTGTTCTTTTTAGAAACTGTTCTTTACAAAGAGCAAACATGTTAATGTCCCGTCCAGAGGATATTTCAAAATGATGATCTTCCATTTTCCCGGGATGGCTCTGAAGGTCATGACTGGGCAAATTTCACGCCATTCTTCATCTCTTTCCTTTTCTGATAGGTGAGATAACTAATTAATTAACTAATTCAGGGTGATGGTTGTAGTATACTTAGACTCACAGTCATCTGAGCCATTCAACATTTCAATGCTACATTTTTTCTGCATTTCAAATAGAAACATTTTGTAAATACAGGAAACATTATAGAACATTATTGAATTAATTTAATACTTAAGGTTCTAACTGCTCTTCAAGTTTCTAACTTATTTATAAAAGCCATAAATACTTTGTTGATCTGGACATTTACTGGCATAGGGCCTATGCTTTTTCGGAAATTAGAATTAATAGACTCCTGACTCCCACACCTTGTTTTGGGGTAAGTGTGGTTTACTTTTAACTTGCAGTTTCTCAGCTTTGAGAGAATACCTCATTGACATGACCCATGCTGAATAAATAAAATTGAGAAAACAGTCTTTCTGCACTTTCTGAAGAGGCTGAATCTGTCCAAAGTCAGATTATCACCTCAGCAAACTGGTTCTAACTCAGTGGCTTTTGCTTAATTTGTTTGTTTGTTTTTCACTTTCTTTAAATTTCTGGTAGTAATTATGCACTGCCTGACTCTTAATGTTAGGTATGCTCTTAAGTCACAATGTATTTAAGGTTTAACGTAGGTTGCCATAATTTCACTCTTAATTTTAGTCACACTTGTTTTTCAGAGGATAAAAAAGTGTAATTCAATTACACATCATGTTTAATGATAAAATAATTTTTCCTTAAAAGGAAGCCTTCCACTTTCTCTGTCTTAATATTCACTCAAAATACATTCAATATGGGTGAAAAAATACAACAAAGGCACATTACTGTCTGTACACTAGTGCTCTTAAATATAGGAATCTGTTGACGGTTAACTTTGTTAAAGTGAACTGTCCCAGTAACAGTTGATTTCATTGTTCAGCTGGTAAACACAAAATTTATTTTGTTTCGTTCCACTGGATGATCACTTTTAAATTAGATCCATGCCTGTTGTGAAATTTCACATCACAAATTATGCTCCTTCAGTGCTATGCTTTCCAGCCCTTGCTGCTTAATACAGGATTCACCTACTTTCTTCCTGATGTTCTTAGTGAACGCCAGACCATGTGTTGTGGAGAAGCTCTAACTATGCTGCAAGTACCCTTCACGCTGGGGAAGAAGTAACACCCTTTGCACTTGCTGAAAATTGACGCCCCTCAGAAGTTCTTTCTCAAGCACTGCCATAGATTCCTTAAATCCTCACTGGCCATGTATGGCTGTCATTTCAAGGAGATTTGCACTAACATGTGTACTGTTCAAAAGGTTTTGCCGTAATCTCACGTGCACATATTTATGGGCCAGAGACAGTCTTGAGCATCATTTAGGAGTATCAGATTTTTCTTACTTTTAACAAGTAAACTGTCTTTAAGAATTCTGTCTTTTAATCCAAACCTTTTCATTTTAGAGCTATGTATTTCACAGACTCCTTTGCACATTATCTGGAGCTTATGTCTCTTTTTCTCTTACCTACAGCAACAACATTTTACAGCTTCACCTAACAATCCAGGAATAATTTTATGTCATCACAACATGAGAAATTGAAGAGGCAATTGTGCTTGGTTTTTTTAATGTGCTTTCCATCACGTAATCAGCAGAAACAAAACCAAAGGAGCTGTGAGTGTGTGCTGGCTGTAAAGATATCCTTTTACTGGGATTTTATTATGCTGAAGCATAGTTCAGAACTGGCCACTTTTGTTTCTATGAGATGATGAATAGGATATGCTTGAGCAAACACCCTTGTCCTTGGACCAGGCAGCTCTCATCATTGAGTAACCTGACTTTGAAGGTTTCTGGGCAAGATTTGATGGTTTTCTGTAGTCTCTCACTCTTCATGTATTTCTGGGAAAACAAAAACAACAACAACAAACCAAACAAAATCCAAATCAGTCATGTCCCACCCACCACGCCCACCTAAAAAACACAAACAAAAAACAAACCAAAAACAAAAACAAGAGCCAATATATCCAAGAGAAATGACCCACTTCATCCCCACTGTGGAGGCCCCAGATAGCATGCAAACTGGCATAGAAAACTGAAGGGATGGAGTACTTCTTTGTCGTGAAGCATGGAGAGGTGTGCCTTGGGTAGTCTTTCATGCAGTGTGCACGTGGGGTTTCTTCATAGGCTTACCTTTCATCTACTCTTGTCTGTCACGTGTCCATCAGGGGCTACATCTGACCCCATCACCTAACTTGCCACTCTCCTGGACGTCTCCCCAACTTTTTGAACAACAGTTTGGTTAGACGGCAGAGGGGCTAAGAGTGCATTTCTAGTGAGCTTTGTGGTCTTTCTTTGCATGAGGGAGTAGTTGTGTTGCTTAGAAAAGCCAAGGTGAACACAAATTTTGTGTTGTGTTATGCAAGTAGTTCACATTCAATGTTACTCTTGTAAAAGCTGGTTCTGTAAGGTGCAAGAACTGCCACAGCTCTTCTCTGGAATGTCCCCCACCCTGGTACATGGCAAGCTCCTAAGCTTCCCCTAGCTTGTGGTTCTCTACCAGTGTCTGAAGAGCCTTCGGTATTGTGTGAGTCTCCAGCAAAAATAAAGACACTGTTGAATCAAGCAGCAGTTTGTGAAATAAACATGAAAGACAAGGCAGTTAAGCCCATGGAGGGCCAGAATGCAAGGGAACCACAGAAAAAGAAGTCTGTTTCTTTTATATTATCTCTGATTTCTACCATCAGCCTTCCTTCATACTGAGTGCTTTGTTTACTCCTTCATACACAATTCTATTTCTGTTCTCTTTTCAAATCAGCTGCCAAAATCTCCACCCGTGCAGTAACCTTAAAATGCACATTTCCCATTTAAGCATCGCTTCTAATTTTTGAGTGGTCTGTTGTGGTGCATGCTCACTGTTCTCTATGTAACAAAAGTTTCTTGCAAGTTATCAACACAGCTCAAAAAAAAGATGCATAAAACTAAGTGAACATCTAATATTAATAAAAAGATGGGAGATGCAGCCAGTGGTGTGCTCAAGTACAAATTCAGCTTTAGATTGTACAGTGGGTATCTGATGAGTTCAAAGAGCTAGTCCTAGAGAGGAGGTGTAGATGAAAGACCTAGCAGGAACTGGAGTCAGGAAGATGTTCCTTGTGTTGGGGCTGCTGCTTTTCACTATTATCAAGTATGAAGGTAAGACCAGCGAGGATTTTAACCTTTTCTACTGCCTAGGTATCATCTTCCTTTTATCTGATCAGTATTTAGATTTTAATTTCACTGCTAATGTTTCTTACCTGAAGAGAACAATATGGGCCTAGCAAGCTCAGTCTACTTTTTTCACCTCTAGTAGTTGACCTTTTAAAATAAATTTTCTCCCTTCCCGTGGACGTCTCTTCATCTATGTCGTCGGACCATCACAGCTGCTATTATCACTGTGAAAAGTATTTGAAAAGGCTTTCAACGAATGACAGAGAAGGCAAGGTTTTACAAGGCAATCCTCAGTGCCTGTCACCTTTTCATAACCTGGAAAATGGCTCAGCAGGTAAGAAGTGACAATTACTGTAAGATGTCCAAAGCAAGCCTACCATTTTCCTATGCATTCTTAAATGGTATAGCGATGGGATTTATGGTACACTTGCACAATAAATGAACAGGAGAATATACATGAAAACTATGGCACAATAATAATAATAAAAAAAATCAAGCCTGCTATACCAAACTTAGTATAAAAAGCAGCTCACTAATTACACACAGAACTGATTCAGAGAACTAAATTGTCCTCTGAATTCTTTGGGTTTTTGTTTGCTGGTGAAAAATATTGTTTAATTTTTTCCTTATTGCAGATTCATCTCAGGCAGAGTTTTGTTCTGATCTTACAGTTCCCGTATGGCATACCAAGAGAGGCAAAATGTCTCTGTTCCTACAAGATGAAGGCAAAATTTTTGACTTCTTTTTAAAACTAATGTAAAGAACCTCTTTAGTACTCTACATTTTTTGTTCTCATTATAGCTTGTCCTTTAAATGACCTATGAGAATTCTCTCGCAGATCAGTTACATACCTAATTAACATTTCTAAAAATCTGAGCAAAAGGTGCAAAGAACATCAAGTGTTTCTGAGCGTGGATTAGGAAATGTCGCATTCGAGAAATCTATAAAGGCATTAGCTGTCTTTCTGTTACAGTTGTACTCCCACTAGCATCATTCACAAGCCCAACACTTTCTGTATGTGTACTGGAATAGCACAAACCCCCAGAATATGAGGGGGAGTTGCCTAGTTACTTGCAATTTTAGTCCTATTTCAGGTGAAATATAACCAGATGCAAATTACAGTGTGTGGCGACATTGATGAAACACCCTTGAACATGGAGTCTGTAAAAATGAACGGTTTGCATTCATTTGTGGTCATTTTTATCTTATGACAGAAGAGATTCAAGTGTTATCCTTAATTTGTGTAACTCAGGATAAATTATGGGCACAAGAACTGCAGACATTCTTCATTTTGTCTGATTGTTCAGACAGTTTCCTAAGAAAAATGTATGATGGTGGCTGCTTCTGTAAAAGCGGTGAGGAGCCTATCTTTTATTATGACGTGTCATATTTCTCAGCAAAGGGATTGGTATTTCACGCTTTGTTGTTTTGACTGAGGCATGACAACTAATCTGTGGTATGTAGCAGCCAGACAACCAGCTTGTTATATGCCTATCACTTCACTATGGAGCATGCCTGGTAACAGATACCCTGACTGCAAAATATCACAGGGGCTGTTTCTCAGGAATGCAATACTGCTGACCCATCTTTAACATAAGACTGCAACAGCTGCAAGTAGCGCATAAGACGTGCAAATACATATCAGAAATACTCTGGTAAGGTAACTAAGCCTGTAAATGAATGTCTATTATTAACAGCAAATTAGTAGAATATGGTAGCTGTTAAAAGACATGGAAATAGCCCTACTTCCTTTCTTACTAACCTCAAAAGCTACATCACTTTCAAAGTGCTAGAATGATTCTATGATCAACATCCCAATTTTTCAGGCAGCAGGTCAGGGAAGGGAAAACAAGAGGGGTCAGCACACAGTTGAGGGATAAAATAATGGGCTAAGCAGCAATACTGATTTTATTCTCCATATAATTCAAGAACATGTCTCTTACCTCAGGGAGTGCCTCTGCTCTGCTGGTTCATCAATAACTTTCACTCAGTTTTAGCCTGACCTTCTAATGGAAGAAGACATTTCTAGTCTCGTTGCCTGTCTATTTTGGCTGTCATTTTATTGTTGTTTCTCCCTCTCTCCATCCCCATAATTGTTCTCAGATTTCAAGCAAGTGCAATGCAGAAGAAGGTATCTGAAAAGTGAGCAAAGGCACTCCTACAACGTTTTTAAAACTGATATCTGGAGTGGAAGAGAGAGAATCAGATGATTACCTCATGGAGGGAATGGTGGGGTGAGCTTCCCTGTTATATACTGCTTTTGGCAGTGGCTGTTTGAGTTCCAACACCTGCTGCCCTTCATGGCACAGAGGACAAGACAGAGGAGGAGTAGGTTGAAGGGAGCTGAGTTTATTTCAAGAAAACTGCATGAGGGGAAGGTTATGGGGCGACACATATAAACTCTTAGAAGGCTGGCTTAGTTCTAGTTTTCATAGCACAGCTCATTTGATTTCCTCAAATCATTTTAGCTGATGTATATAATTTCTGCTTTAATCTTGCTCATATTTTCTCAGCTTGTGTACTGGGAGCCTTTTGAATCTGTAAGTCCTTAAAAGTAAAATTTGCATCATACAGGAACATATTTGTAAAAAATGCATTTACATTACAGGAAAGAAAAATACAGCTGCACTCAGACAGGATCGCTCCTTACTTCAGTAATTTCAAGGGTTTCACTGGCGGGTGCACGCGGCGCGGATTAATGGAAGTGTTCTTTCTTCATGGCCAAGGGGAAGTTTGACTCAAAGGTTATTAACTAGGATAACTATTTTAATTACAGGGAAAATAAGGATCTGTGAGAGATCACGGTGTCTCCTCTCAGGTTGGTAGCTCTCACTCACACTTGCAAGATGACTTCAAATATATGCTCTGATGTCTTAAAGGATTTGTTACTCACACATTAATGAACAGCATAATGGAGTGCCTAAGACTGTCACAACCAGCAATGATTGTGATAGGAAATGGAACTTTCCCTCCAAATAAGTGAGAAACCCATTCTTGGCTTTGTGCAGATGTTATGCAAACCACTTAAATGACGTTCCTAACTTCTGTCCATGTCACCTGCAGGATATGGTTTGGATATAAACTACAGCAGGCCAACAGTCTCACAAAATGTTGGCCGAAGTTGGTGTTTTTAGCTCACTGGAGATCTAATTCTGTTACTCTTTAGAGAGTCCTGGAAGAAGACCAAGCACACACTATCTATGATTACTGTATGTACTGAAGCAAGCTAGACACATGTTGTACTGATGCCTATGTGGCAGAAGAATATCACTGCCTGCTTCCTGGTGCTTTGTCCCATGTATGAACCAGTTCTTGGGGAAGAACAAATGTCCTTGTCACTAGCAATTTGCCTAGCTCAGCAGATTTTCCTTGACTGTAACTGAAAAGAATGAGGCATCTGCCTGGCCTTCCAGCAAGGTTTATCCCACTTAGCCATCTGACCTCGGCAAGCATCCTCCCCTCCTTCTTAACCAATGTCAGAAAAGTGCTGCTGCTTGGAAATTGCACAAGGCACAGGTGCACCAATGAGTTTCAAAGCTGGAACCAGGTTTTGAATCAATTTTATCATGCATACAGATACTTTTCTGTCACTAGCAATGTGTAATATTACTGTGAGGTTTTTTTATTCAAGTAACAGGCAAAAGTCCTAAACAATGTCAAGATACAGTTGTGCTGGGTGCAGTGAAAACACAGGCTTAGAGACAGTCCCTGTTGCTTTCCAGGCAAGAAAGAAATGGTGAGTCTCAAGTGTTATTACCATCTGTATTTTGCAAAGTGTAATATAAGGGACAGAGGTGTCAAAATACTGATCCAAGGAAGGACATAGTATCTGCAGCGTTTTGCCACACTGTATTCCCGGCGAGGGACTCAAATCCTGTCTCTGGGCACCTAGCTGAGGAGTACTGTATCTCCCAGCTGTGGCAAACCTGCCAGTTCTTCTCATGGGGCTCAGTGGTTACCAGGTCTCACCCTGATATCACAAAGGGACATGTCTGGGTCATCCACTGGTGTCCCAGAATTGGGAATTTCTCCTAGGACAGATGTATTGATATTCAGTTGGATTGAGAAATGCCCTGCAGATAGGCTGCCAGCATCCATGCAAAAGGCATCTCAGTCAAGGGGATCCTGTCAAGTTTGAATTGACCAGACAGATTTTGGACAGCAGCATGGGAGAAAAGTCCTACATCTTTTTAAAAATGCAAGTCATTTTTCAGATCCAGCCCTACAGCCAAGACCCAAATGCATGCTTCGCTGCGTGAAATGACGATCATCTGCCTTCCTTTCATCACACATACTCTGGCTGTACCTGGAGGTTGCAACTGCTGGGGTGTCAGACCTGCTCAATGAGGAGTGCTAAAATTGACGTGAAGCAGTGGTGCCATCAGAGCAGCCGCACAGCCTCCTGCTGGAGCAAGGCCTCAGGGATCTTGTTAACTCCCTTTCTGTCTGGTTTTGTGCTGGTTTCCTGAAAGTAAGTTTTAAGCTTGTTGGTCAGTTGCAGCTGCATTTGGAAGAGAAGTGGAAGACTTTCAGTTTTATGAAAGTGAGTAGCTAGGTGTGAGAAAGAAGAAAATTACTGATTAATGTGGGAGTTAAAACATAAGAAGTCCCCTTAAGTATTTGGCAGTAGCCTGTTGGTAGAACAGGGAGCCTCCAGCGCCGGTCTGACTGATGTGCATCGATGTGTGGCCAGCCTGGACCAAGTGCTGAGCATGCTTTTACCCGGTGAAGATGCACACCAGCCCAGAGTGATCTGGTTTGCTTTGGTGGTAGATGAAGATTTAGGAGACAAGAACCACAGATCTGCAGGAAAACAGACTAAAGTAGCTCCTTGAGAAATGCACCTTAAAAAAAAAAAAAAGAATTAATGGCAAAATGACAAGCTGAGCTCTTATTTTATTGCTAGCAACTCCCATGGCCACTAAGGATTTTGGTGCTTTCTTTGTGGCAGTAAGTCTGTGTGCCACTTGTTTTTATTTCTCCCTTCATCTTTAGTTCCTTTTGTTGTATTCTTAGGGATTTGCTTCGCACTATCCACTGAAAAACAAAAGGCGCTCTGAACCCTTACTGAAGGAAACCATCTGCATACAATAACAACCATTATAAATCTGACTTTTGCCAAAATTTACCCAAACTCGAAAAGCTGCCATTTTTTATTTCTTCTTTGCAAATCTGGAGTAATAAAAGGAAATAATAAAAGGAAGTAAGTAAGGATGACATATATATAGCGCTGTGAATTAACCCTTGCAAATACTAACTTTCCAAGTGACTTCTACGTGGTGCGTATATTTGGAACATCTTCCCTTCCATCAGCTGTTACCATTGTACACAAAGTAGTACCTGCCTGCCAAGCACTTCTTAAGACAATATAATACAACATGACCTCATCTCAGTCTGTAGAGTGACTGATTCAGCTTGCTTTCTAAAACACTTTGCAGAGCACTGTAGTGATTTCCAGTCTGAAAAACAGGGGAGGAAGGAAAAAATTGTCAAGGGAAGGGTGTGCAGATAAGCTCATAGAGCTAAACACTGCAGGACGCGGTGTGGTGGAGGGCTGCAGCTCCAGATGGCTCGGGCAGGCGAGCTGGCAGTGGCTGCTTCAACAAGGGGAGATTGTGTTTCGGTGCAGAGTGGTGGCTGGTACTGTGCGAGCAGGAGGAGTGGGGTAAGGGTAGGCACAACAGAGCCCAGTGTGTAAGGAAAGCAAGTCCTTGGAGCGTTTAAATGCGCAGATGGGTGGGGATTTTGATATTGAAACGAAAGGGGAAGACCTAGTGAACTAGTTGAAGGGATATGCATAAATGCTACAGGGGAGAAAGGAGAGGAGGAAGGCTAGAGAGGAGATACATGAAATTATAAAATACAGCGAAGCCTGCCAAGTATCCAAACCAAGAACACAGACAACTCTCAGAGACATTAACTTCCATGAATGACAGAGAGCTGTGGCAGGAAATAAAGACAACCTGATTTGGAAGTTGTTTTTATAACTTGCAGCAGAAATGACTGTTGACTTATATATAACGCAGGCTAAAGTGCCTTAGGGCAACAAGGAAGTATTTTCTTACACAAGCAATGGTCTCAGTGTGAGTCGGGTGTTGCCATCAGCTGAGCAGGGGAAGAAGAGAGCTGTGATCAGAACTTACAGACTTTCTTATGAGCCTGACACCTGCTTCCTTGACCAGCTGCCTGGAAAAACACATTTCAGTGTTTGTTTGGTTTTTTTTTTTTTCTCAGAAGAGGAAGGAAGTCTATACTACTTCAGTTTCCCGGGGGAAATCACTACTGGCAGAATATCTATCAACAGCATACTTTAGGAACGTATTAAATAAGAAAATGTCCTTATGTCAGAAATATTCTGTATCAGAGGGGGAGGTCTAACCATAGGTCTTTTTTCAATAACAGTAAGGAATTTTTCTGTCACAAAATGCACTGGCAGTAGAAATTTTGGAAGAGGAAAAGTATTTTTAAAGAACCTCCTTAGGCACACGCTTACATCAGATCATATTTCTTCTTGAACACATGCCAGCAGATTATTCAGAAATATGCTTCGTCAGCTACAGACTTCTCTCAGTTAGTTACCAGCTTTTCAAAAGTGGAAATCTTCTGAGGAGAATTTGGAACTTTGAAACACTGGAGGAAAATGAAGAAGTAAGTTAAGACAATTCTGGTGGTCTATAGCGATGGAGCCGTGGCTGCACAGAAGCTGAAGGTTTGTTCCCGTTTGTAAAGTCCACAGCAGCAGCAGCAGCAGCTGTTCGTGCCGCTCATTTGAGAGACGAGTCTGTGCCAGGGCTCCCACTATCAATGCCTGGCTTCAGATATATAGAAACAGACTGTGAAAAATTGGTCTGGTGTGAAGGGAAACAGCCTTTCTTTAAACATTTTTTTCCCCTTCTTTTAAAGCTGACATCCTCTGACTCCAGTAAAAATCACTGAAATACTCCTATGAACAGAAGTTAGCAAACAGTCATCACTGGCATAGGAGAGCTATGCTTCCCTTCTCTCACTTCTTTTTCTGCTACTTCAAACCACTTTCCCCAGACTGGCTGTTGTTGCATTGGAGTAAAAATGAATGCAGAGGCTTTCTGCAGAAAGTTGTTGTGCTGTGGGTTTGAGGGCCAGGAGAATTGTTCCGCCATTTGTCCATACAGGCAGGCACAGTTAGCTGCTGGAGTTTATGTGTGGCGCTTACCTCATGTTATGTGCACTACTACAGCCTCGTTTTTTTAGCTTGGAGTAGAAGCAGACAGAGCTTGTATTTGCCCACACTGTAGTGTACAAACATACAGTCTTGCAAAAAGTCTTATTTCCATGCAGTGTGGACTGAGCTCACGCGGGATACACTTACTTGGATCACAGCACTGAACGGCTTGCTTTGTAAAGAAACGAAGATATTTAGAGTTTCCATTGACAACTATTTAATGATATTTTCCTCTGCATAAGCACAGCAGAATTCCTTATCTGCTTATGTAGGCTCCATTACCATAATAACTGTCCATGTTACAGTAATTAAAGGCTTAATTGAAGATTACCCTTGAGACAAAAACCCTATTTTTCTTTTATAGCTGAGAACCTGAGTGAAAATGAACCGTCTCAATGTCACTAAAGAGGCAATGAGGCCAAGAGTGCTTTACCACAGCTTCACGACTTCATCTGGCAGCTCTGTGTAGTCTTGTCTTGTATTACACCCAGGGCATGAGGGAAACACCTGAGTGCAACTATGGGCAGAAACCTTCAGGCTTATCCCCACGTCCCCCTGTCTATCACTCCTGTGAATGGCTGTGTCAGGCTGGTATTTACCAACACATCCAACAAAACAGGTCAGCACTGCCTTTATCTTCACTACAGGCCATCTCTGCGCCCTCCTTGAAGTCTCTGAGGAAGAGAGAAGCAGAGTTCAGGTACGGTGTTGCGACTGAGGTACTTGGCTGTGCTCAGTCACCTGAGTAGAACATTCTGTACAGCACAGGACAGTCACAGCAGTCATAAGCAGTCACTGCTGGCTCTACACATGTTCATGACAACCCATTTTCTCCCTCCAGCTGCTGTCATCACCAGGGCTGCTGCTGCAGAGCCATTTAGCATCCTACCTGTCTGCCCTTGCTCTGCTGAACAGGGGTGCAGGGCAGGCCCTGCCACACCATCTGGGAACAAGAAGCACGACTGCCATCAGCTACTGTACAAGAACAGACAGGCCTGCATGTGGAGCAAAACCAGGCACCAGTGGTTCTGTCAAGTACATCAAACACCCTTCAGGACACACAGACTCTGTTATCCCCACAAGGCCTTCCCTTGGACACCCTTTTTCTTCCCTTTTCTTGGTAGAGCTGCTTTGCTGGAGGGGTGGACAGCTCAGGAGCATGCAACCCACACTGCTCCGGCTTGTCACAGGGGTCAGCCTGCCAATCTCTGGTTAACACACAGAGGTGATGGCATTACATTGGTCTTCCCTTGAAAAATTACCTCTGCACTTCAAAATCACAGAGTCATTTTTGTTGGAAGATACCTTTAATATCAAGTCCAACCATTCACACTGCACTGCCAGGTCACCACTAAACCATGTCCCTCAGTACCACATCTACACATCCTTTAAAAACTTCCACAGACAGTCACTCCACCACCTCCCCGGGGATCCTGTTTCAATGCTTTACCACCCCTTCTTAAAGAAATTTTTCCAAATAACCAAATTAAATCTCCCCTGGTGCAACTTGAGGCTGTTTTGTCCTATCATTTGTTACTTGGGAGAAGAGACTGACACCTACCTTGCTACAACATCCTTTCAGGTAGTTGTAGAGAGAGATGAAGTCACCCCTGAGTCTCCTTTTCTTCAGGCTAAACAACCCCAGTTCCCTCAGCTGCTCCTCATAAGACTTGTTCTCTAGATCCTTCACCAGCTTCGTTGCCCTGCTCTGGACGCATTCCAGCACCTCAATGTCCTTCCTGTAGTGAGATGCCCAAAACTGAACACATTGTTCAATCAAAACTAGGTGTGTATCATCTCACACAGTCACAAACCCCCTTACACTCCTGCTTTTGTACTGTGCACTTGTTCCTTTCCCTTGTCAGCACTCCCCGTGCTGACGTGCTGTGGTGTGTGTTTCTGGTGCAAGCTGGAGGACATGACTGCATGAACGATTGCCAGCTCTGTGAGCAGCACCCATCCCCCTGTTCACACCCTCTCCACACTCAGGCAGCCATGCCAAACCATGGAGCCCCAACTAGGGACTCTCGATGAAACCATTTTGTCACAAGGCACTTGATGTTTACTCTCATTTGGTCCCTCACCCTTCTGGACAAGGTGGTGGGACACATACCTTTTCTCAGTCGGCTAGATTCAGAGGACGAGGGAGTTTATCAGTGTTAGACCTAGAGATGTGTTTGGGAATAGTCCTTCCCAGGTTTCTTTGGATCATTTCTGGAGGCATGTCTCCCATTGGCTTGGTTGTGTGGCGGTCCTGGAGTCCCAGGGATAGGAACACGATGCAGGTGACGGTGGCAGCTGCAGGAAGGCAGGACAGCCACAGGGAACTTACAGTGCCAATATGCTGTTCTTTTTTCCCCCAGAATTTCCCTGTAGCAACTACAGGGAGATTTTCCATTCTAGATCACATGCCTGGATCTCCCAAGCAGAGAGCTGTCATTTTGACCTAGAGGCTGATCTGAAGGGGCAAAATGACACACAGCTTTCAGAGGGGCTTGTGTTTCCTTGGGCAAAACACTGCTAGTTTCAACACATGTTCATTGGGAGGTGTTCAGCACTAGGCAAGCAGCTTTTTAAACACTGCTTCTCTTCCGTCCCAGGCTGTCTCCATCCCAGGCATTTGGTCCTAGCTTCCCATTAGGTGCCAGCTCCGGAGCATGAAGGAGTGGGGACCTTACCTGTGGGGTACTCTGCATGGCTCTGGGAGCATTGGTGCTGTGGAGGGGCTGCCTCTGTCACCTCTTCTCTGCCAGTGGCCTCCGCAGGCAAGGTAAGTTAAAGATGGGCTGTCCTGGAGAGCAATGACTTAGTTTGACTCCTGTTGGGCATGAAGCATGCTTTACCTGGCATTGAGCAGCTTCTTTCCCGACTCAGCACCCAGGCAGGGACTTTCTCTCTAAAATTAGCCTTCTGCGTATGCACATATACATAGGTGTATGTGTACACAGGCACTCACATGCACATATCCTGGGATTTGGTGCAGCCTACCAGGCCTCTGTGTGATGCCAGGCATGGGCACAAGCAAGCACTGCCTCTCACATCCCTCTCCCTCTTTGCGCTTCCCTTTTTTCCTTTTTTTCTTTTTTTCTGCTTGCAGACATGCATCAATCGGCATAGATGTCCCTGCAGCAGGGAGAAAGAAAGGCTATTACAGCTCCAGAGCAGACCTGGGAGACCTACGCTACTCAAAAAGCAACATAGATAGGACGAGCAGGTCTACAGCAGTCTCTCTGTTTTAATCCTTCCCATGCTTTCTTATTTTGCCCCAAACTAGAGTATTAGTGTAGCTTGCCTCTGCAGGTGATGGATGACCGATACATTACAGATGGGGTGAAAGAGATGTGTTGTTTGTCCCAGCTTTGAAGGAGTCTAAGCTTAAAGTTTGGCCTAGATGGAAGTCTAGTGAGCCTGTAAAGACCTTCCTTGATCTACTCAGAAGCATGCTCTACTCAGAAACAGAAAATTTAGGCGAGTCAGAGAAGCACATTTCAGTCAGAAATCTATACTGGCCATGGAAGATGCAGTTTAGCCTATAATCTCAATTCACTGAAGGCTGGCTTTAACTCTGGGGGCTTTTATGTTAGTTGAGTGCTGTTTTATTAAGAGTTGCTGTAGGAATCTTTATGAATTGTTGGTTTCTATGGAGTGTTACTACCTGAAAAAAATATTTGTAATACTTCACTTGCCTGCTTTTTTGCCTCTTACACTGGAACAAGCACTCCAGCTTCAACATGCAAAGCTGATATATTGGAGTTTGCCTCACCATGATTGCTAAGGCCAAATAGGTGACAGCATGTGTCCAGATTCCCTTGCTTGCTTTTTTGCTTTCTCTGACTGTTCTTGGTAATAGAACCCTGTTTCCACATTTTCTAGAAAAATTGCATATTAAGAACCTCCCGTTTGAGATCTTGTCCTTTGAGTCTTTTGCAACTTGGTATCACTTCTTTGGGAGTTCCTGTATGATCCTGAACATATGCCCTACCAGAACGACCTAAATTGCCTGTGTTGAAGACAGAACTTTTTTCCTAAAATGAGGGGATACTCGTGCCTCCTGCAAATCTCAGACAAACCCATTATCTTCCAAACAGTCTGTGTCAAGTGAGCTTGGAAGAAATCTGGGAAGGAGGGTGTCCTGCGTTTGGCTAGGACAGAGTTAATTTCCCCAGCCAGGATAGCTGGACCAAACCAGCCAATGGGGTATTTGATACCATACTGATGTCATCTTACTACATATAAGGGGCAGCTAGCCAGGGAGGGGTATGTTTTTTTCAAACACCAGAGCCACATGACATGACACAGCTCAGCTTGGCATGGTGCAGCTTGGCATGCCGGTGGCAATAAACAGTGCCTTGTATATCACTCGCTTTATTATTGTTTCCCCTCTCCATGCTGTACAAGTAAGCCCTCCTTATTTTAACCCACATGGCTTTACTTTTACCTTTTTTTCTCCCCAAGCAGGCGGCAGCATGGTGCTTTGTTGCCAGCTGGATTTAGACCACAACAGTCCTTTATGGTTCCCAATGTGGAGCAAGATGAAGGGTCGAGGCAACGACGGATCTGACCCAAGCATGTTAAATCAATCTTGCTATACACACTGCATATTAGTCAGTAGTTCATGGTTACCGTATTGGTCCTTTTGCTTGTGTGGTGGTGGTGTGTATATCCTTACGAGCGCTATGTATTCCCTGTTGTGATGTTTATCATCTATGGGAGACAGATCAGGACTATCAGGTTGCTGTATTTGATGTTGTTGACTTATGATAAGTTTATAACACTGGTTATGAGGTTAATTTGGTATGTGTATGTAGCATTGTAGTTTATTAGTAACTTCACCCAATCTATGGGCGAGACAGGGGAAGATGCTTTCTCAGCTTTTGAATAACCTTGGGATTCTCAAGCCAGTTTGCTCTTATTGTTATGTGTCCTGAATGTGTCTCAGGTCTTGTTTAGGGTTACATAAATTTCTTTAAGAGTACCACCCAGAGACCTGCCCCAAGTTTGGAGAGTTATGAGTCACAGGGTGTGTGGGGAAAGTATGGGCAAGTGCCTAGGACAGTAGCCCCCTCCAATGTTTTGGAATCCTACCCCGAACATGAACAAGATCCTGACAAACTAGTAAAACATTTGAAAAAATTATGTTGTCAACCTGGCAATTCCAGAGAGACAGAAATCACTGCAATGTGCTGAGACCTGACCCACGCCTAAAAACAGACCAGCAGGCACTGTGGTTATTCCAACCCTCATGACAAGCACTATGGATACTCAGACCCCTTAGTGTCTGAGGACACTGAGGACACTTCTGATGCAGAACCAGAAAACCAGCTTGTGCCAGTAACAGTTGCCCCTATGCAGGAAAAGAAGTATACCAAAAAATCAATCCGCTTAGTGAGGGATGTTGATGAACCAGGGTCATCACCAGAACAGGAAGAAAAGACAGAGCCAGAGGTGATCGTCTGATCCCTACCCCTGAATGATACGAGATACGTGAAGGGTTTTCAGCTGTCATCCAGGTGAGCACATTGTCACCTGGCTGGTCCGATGCTGGGGTAATGGGGCCAGTGGTTTGGAATCGGAGGGTAGGGAAGCAACGCATCTGGGATCCTTGTCTAGGGAAGGGGGCATTAATAAGGCAATTGGAAAACAGACACAAGCCCTCAGGCTCTGGAGAAGACTTCTGTTGGTCATGCAGAAAAGGTTCCCCTTCAAGAAGATGCATGTCACCTAGGCAAGTGGACCACCATGGAGAAAGGTATCTGTACCTGAGGGATCTGGCTGCGGTGGAGGTGATTTATAACATTCTGGATGACAAGCAGCTAACTAAGGACCCAGATGAAGCCTAATGCACATTGTCCACGTGGCAGACGTTTATAACAATTCATTGGCAATAGCAACCAGTGGTGAAGGCCAGATACACACAGTAGATGAATTGGCTGGCGAACTCTGGCAACAGGAAGGAAGTCTTTCTTCCTCCCTACGGTCTTGTGTCTCAGCTGTGGAGGACCTGTCTTGGGAGTTCTGGCAATTCAAGGAGGTCATGTCCTATTCTCCACCTGTACAGGACTGTATTTCAGTTTTTAGAAGTAGGAGCTCCCCTGCTCAAAGGAGAGAAGATGAAGGGTACACATCATGGGGTACCCTGTAGTTTTACATACTTGGCCATAGAGAGGACATGAGGAAGTGGGATGGAAAGCCTACTTCAATCCTAGAGGCCTGAGTATGAGTCATGAAGGAAAACAATCAGGAAAGGGGATTCTCCCCAGAAAAATGCTGCCCCAGTTTCCTGTGGGAAATTCCCTAGACAGAGTAGGAGGGTTGATCTTACTATTGATCCTCTTGAAGGGACTTCTAAGTAATTTTTACAAGTAATTACTGACTCTGATCAGGATTAGAGGAGCCTTACCTCAAGCCAGGTGAAGGAAAGGGACAACTGGGTTTACTGGATACTGTGGATCAGATGACCTGGCACAATAGACCCACAGGAGTACAAGGCTCTAGTCAATAACTGGTGCACAGTGTACCTTAATGACAGCAAGTTATAAAGGGACAGAACCTGTGTGTATTTCTGGGGTGACAGTGATCCCAACAGCTCACTGTATTTGAAGCTGGCCTAAGTCTCACTGGGAATGAGTGGCATAAACACACCATTGTGACTGGCCCAGAGGCTCTGTACATCCTTTGCAAAAACTACCTCAGGAGAGGGTATTTCAAAGACCCGAAAGATACTAGTGGGCTTTTGGTGTAGCTGCCTTGGAGACAGAGGAAAAAGAATAGTTGTCCACTGTGCCCAGTCTCTCAGAGGATCTTTCTGTGGTGGGATTGCTGAGGATTGAAGAACAGCACGTGCCAATTGCTATTAGAACAGTACACTGGCAGCAATACCTCACTAATTGAGACTCCCCAATCCCCATCTATAAGCTGATCTGTCAACTGGAGAGTCAAGGATTGATCAGCAAAATGAGCTTACTCTGTAGCAGTCCTATTTGTCCATTGCAAAAAGCTACTGAAGAGTGGAGAGTGACAGTAGTCTATTGTGGCTTGAATGAAATCTCACCACCACTGAGTGCTGCCATGCCAGACGTATTGGAACTCCGGTAAGAACTAGAGTCAAAGGCAGATAAGTGGTATGTCATAACTGATAGCCAATGCATTCTTCTCCATTCCTATAGCACCAGAGTGCAGGTCACAGTTCGCTTTCACCTGGAGAGGCACCCAGTACACATGGAATCAATTGCCCCAGCGGTGGAACCCATGTCACCATTTGCTACGAACTGATTCAGTCTACTATGATATCATCATATGGAGTAATACATCAGAATAAATTTTTGAGAAAGGGGAGAAAATAGTTCAAACCCTGCTAAAGGTCGGTTTTGCCAACACAAAAAACAGTAAAATTAATGGACCTGTACAGGGAATCTGATTTTTAGGAATGAAGTATCATCAAGACAGACACCGTCAGATCCTGATGGATGTGATCAACAAGATAGCAACTATGTCTCCACTGACCAATAAAAAAAAACACAGGCTTTCTTAGGTGTCATGGGTTTCTAGAGGATACATATCCCAGACTACAGTCTGATTGTAATCCTTCTCTATCAAGTGACCGGGAAAAAAAATAATTAAATGGGGTCTGAGCATCAGCAAGCAAATACAAGCAAGAGATACAAATCAAGCAAGAGATAGTTCTTGCAGTATCCCTTGGGCCAGTTGAGGCAGGACAAGATGTTAAAAATGTGCTCTACACTGCAGCCGGGAGAATGGCTCTACTTGCAGGCTTTGACAGAAAGCATCTGAGGAGACTTGAGGCTGACCCTTGGGATTTTAGAGTTGGGGATACAAAGGATCTGAGGCTCATTACAGTTCAACTGAAAAAGAGATACTGGCAGCATATGAAGGAGTTCGAGCTGCCTCAGAAGCAGTTGGTACTGAAGCACAGCTCCTCTTAGCGCTCCAGCTGCCAGTGCTGGGTTGCACGTTCAAAGGGAGGTTCTCCTCTGCACATCATGCAATGGATGCCATGAGGACTAAGTGGGTTACGCTGATCACACAATGGGCTCAAACAGGGAGCCCTGGCCTCCCAGGAATCTTGGAAGTGGCCACTAACTGGCACAAACAAAGATTTCATAAGGTTGCCAGAGGAGAAGATAACATGTGCTGAAGAGGCCAATTTGTTTATAATCTTAGACATAAAATAATATATTGAGATAATTTCAAAAAATGTTAATGAAAACGTGAGGAAAAAAATAATCCCAGATACACATATTAATTCTGCAGGCAATATGGCAGATCTAGATGCAGACATGTGTTACTGCCTAAAAATTAGCTGATGCAGTACTAAGTACTCAGTGTTTTCTTGTAAATTGGGAGAAATAAAGATCATTTTTATGGAGCTTTGAGATATAGGATAAAATCTTATTTAATCAAAATCAATTTCTGAAGTTCCGTTGAATGCAAAGTGGCCAAGATTTTACCCTTACCATCTGCTTTTGGACAGCAGCAGAAATAATAGAAAAAAAAGTAAAATTATTTTGGGTTTTACATGTGATTTAAAAGGGAAGATCAAGCTTTAAATATGAAAGATTACTTTAGAGATAACATAAGGGAATGCTTTGTATATTTAAAAGTTACAAAGCTCAAGTTTGAATCAAAAGATAACTATCGCATGAAAGCTTACCATGAAATAATAGGATGAAATTCAAGTAGCAAGTGTTTTGCCAGAATATTAGTAAAATCTTTGTACCATGAATTGAGCAGTACCATGTGGTAAGCTCATTCTAAGGATTTGCTCTGGGATGCAGCCTGGCATGCCAGCTGTGCTGAGGGGTGATGCTGTGGGAAGGACGTGGGGCTACTGCACTGCAGGATGGCTGAGGGTGGAGGGGGCTCTGCGGGTCATCTGTTTCAGCTTCTTGCTTCAAGGAGGTCTCATTTCAAAGCCAGCTCACTTTGCTCAGGAATTTGTTCAATCACATCTTGGAGATTGCACAACATTTTTGTGCATTCTGTCCTGTCCTTAAACCACTCACCTGGCAAGTTTTTTCTCTTATATAAAACTTGCATTTCCCTTGCTGCAACTTGTGACTGTTGCCTCTTGTCCCTGTGCTGTGTGCTTGATCTCATACATCTCTTATTCTCTAACTATCCACAAGATCCACTTTTTAAGATTCTGATGCCCTCATACAGAAAGTAAATTTTCTATATAGGATACTAGAAGTTTCACAGTGAAATATTAGTGGAAAAAAATTTGCTAGAAAGCTAAATGCCAAGGACGGCAAGCAGCTGAAAGTAATGAGAGGCTTCCCTCCAGTTACCAAAGTACGCTCAGAGCATGTCCTTGTTTGGGACATAGGTTTGCAGATCACAGGTAGCAACTCCTTAAAAAATCACAGCAAGAATACTTCACAGCTCTGAAATAGGCATCAGGGAGATAGTGGGAATTACCACAGCCATGTGACTTCCTGTTCCTTGTGCTCACACCAGTGAAATATGATTAGTGCCACTGCGAATCAAGTAAGGAGCATCTGCAGTACGGGCTTGCAGACCTAAACAAGTGGAGTGGTTAAACCACAGAGACAGTGGGGGTTGTGGATACTTCCCTTATTTAATGAAAATACAGCTATCCAATACCCAGCATATTCAGAAGTGCTATTTAGACAACCTCAGGTTCTGCATGCTAGTATGCTGCCTGTAGTATTTTTTCTCTTGCAGTTGTCTTTCCCAGGGATCCTTTTAGCTGGAATTCTGCTCATTTGTGTGCAAAGAAGGTCTGTTTTTAGAATCCACAATCCCTCTCCTTTTCTACACGCCAGCCCACAAGTGGCAGCTCTGTAGGAGGCAGGTGAAAGCATTGCACTAAGTGGAAAACAATTTCCATAAATGTCCTCAGATCTTCACCTACTTCACTGTTTATGCAGATTTAGGTACTTAATGAGGATCTAATTTAAATAGCTGAAGACTGAACTGAAGATTGGTGCATCACTATGAGTAAAATATGAAGCAAAGGAGGCAGGAGACCTCCATGAATGAGCAAGGACCTTCTGGAAAAACTCAAATGGAAGAAGGAAATATACAGTACGTGGAGAAAGGAACTGGCCACGTGGGAGGAATACAGGAATGTGCCAGAGTATGCAGGGGTGCAATGAGGACGGCTAAGGCCTTCTTGGAATTAAATTTGGCAAGGAATGTTGAAGATTACTGAAGTCAAATGACATCAATAACAAAAGGAAGACTGGGGAAAATGTGGGCCCGCTGCTGAACGAGAAGGCTGCCCTTGTGGCGAAGGATACGGAGGAGGTGGAGATATTGAATGCTGCCTTTACTTCGGTCTTTACTGCTATGACTGGCCCTCAGGAATCCCAGTCTCTGGAAGTAAGAGAGAAAGTCTGGAGGAAGGAAGACTCTCTGTTGGTTGAGTAGGATTGGATTACAGATCATCTAGGTAAGCTGAACACCTACAAATCTTTGAACCCCGATAGGATGCACCAGTGAGTGCTGAAGGAACTGGCAAATGTTACTGGTAAGCCACTTTCCATCATATCTGAAAAGTCATGGAAAACAGGAGAGGTGCCTATTCCAGAGAACAAGAGGAAAGCCAGTGTCAGTCAGTCTTCAAAAGGGCAAGAAACAGGATCCAAGAAACTACAGGCCACTCAGCCCCACCTCCCTGGAAAGGTAATGGAACAGCTCATTCTGGAGTTTATCTCTATGCCTGTAGTGGAAAAGAAGGTTATGAGGAGTAGTCATGTGGATTGATTAAGGGGAAACCATGCTTTACCAGTCTGATGGCCTTCTATGATGGCATGACTGGCTAGGTAGATGAGGGGAGGGAGGTGGATGTGGTTTATCTTGACCTCAGCAAGGCTTTTGACACTGTCTCCCATAACATCCTCACAAGAAATCTTAGGAAGTGTGGGTTAGGTGAGTGAACAGTGAGGTGGATTGAGAACTGTCTGAATGACAGAGCTCAGAGCGTTGTGATCAGGATCACATAGTCTAGTTGGAGGCCTGTAGCTATCAGTGTTTCCCATGAGTCACTACTGGGTCCAGTCTTGTTTAATATATTCAGGAATGACCTGGATGAAGGAGCAGAATGTACCTTCAGCAGGTTTGCTGATGATTCTAAACGGGGAGGAGTGGCTGACACACTGAAAGGCTGTGCTGCCATTCGGTGAGTCCTGGACAGGCTGGAGAGTTGGGCAGAGGGGAACTGAATGAAGTTCAACAAGGACAAGTGTAGAATCCTGCATCTGGGGAAGAATAACCCAATGCACCAGTACAGGTTAGAGGCTGGCCTGCTGGAAAGTAGCTCTGGGAAGAAGGACCCGGGAGTCCTGGTGGAAAGCAAGTTAACCATGAACCAGCAATGAGCCCTTGTGGCCAAGAAGGCCAGTGGAATCCTGGAGTGCATTGAGTGTGAGCAGCAGGTCAAGGGAGTTTCTCTCCCCCCTCTACTCTGCCCTAGTGAGGTCACATCTGAAGTACTGTGTCCAGTTCTGGGCTCTCCAGTTCAAGAGAGACAAGGAACTACTGAAGAGAGTCCAACAGAGGGCTATGAAGATAATGAGGGGACTGGAGCATCTCTTTTATGAGGAAAGAAGAGCAAGTGTCAGAAGGATGGGCCAGGCTCTTTTCATTGGTGCCCAGTGACAGAAGAAGGGGCAATGGGTACAAACTGGAACACAGGAAGTTCCACCTAAATGTAAGGAAAAGCTTTACTCTGAGGGTGAAGGAGCACTGGAAGAGGCTGCCCAGAGACGTTGTGGAGTCTCTTTCTCTGGCGACTTTCAAAACCCATCCCATGGATTCCTCTGCAACCTGATCAAGGCTGATCTGCTCTAGCAGGAGGGTGAGACTAGATGATCCTGAGAGGTCATTTCCAACTCCTACCATTCTGTGAGTCTGTGATGCTGTGGAACTCCCTTATTCCAATAATCTTCCCTGAATGAAAGATTTTTGTCATAACGTTTGTTGGATTTGTCATGGCATGTATTTATTGTTTTGTATATATTGTTATATAGGATCTGCCATACAAATTTTTTTAAGTACACAGAAAATACTTTGCATATGCAATCTGAAAGCTAAGTCCTTCTGTCGGATATAAGTCGAGAAGTTTTCTACTGCTTTCTACTAAGAACAAAACCACACAATATAGTATCTTTATGACCTTCTTCCCTGCTCTACTCTGAAAGATTCGGGAACATTTGCAAAAGTTATTACAAGACACGAAACTGGAAATTTTGAATGTTGCCTTCTCTATATATATTCACAACTGAAAACAGTCTGACAAGCAGAAGTGACTAATTTTTCTATTGCTTCTATTTACTTTTTCAGCATTCACATTAAGAATTTATCTGAGCCTCCAGTTTTAAAGAATATTGATGACTGAAGAAAAAAAAAGAACCTGAAACTGAACTTTTAGAACTGCAAGGTATTCATCAGTTAGGTAGAAATTCTTTTAAAAGTTTTTTAAAATGTGGACTCAGAAGACTAATATTCGTTAGCAAAGGTAAACTGCTATACGATTGTGAAAGCAGACCACTAATATTTTTGTAGGTGTAGTGAAAAGCATGAGGTACCTTCTGCAGTTTTCATAATTTCCTTTTTGTTTTGTTTTGTTTTTTTTTAATCTCCTTAAATACAGGCAACTTAAAATTTAAAAGCAATGTTTCAGAAAACGAAAGCTATTCATAACTTATTGCTGAGCATACTTTCTTGCTGTTCAGATGTCAGAGGAATGGTAATAGCTTTCTTCTGTCTTAACTTGCTGTTGTTTACTTAGCAAAACATGTTGCTGCTAAAACTTTTCCATCATATACCACACATGGATGGAACAGGATTCTGGGGCTTTAAGGCAGAACTTTCAAATCAAATCCCATCTTTGCTTTGCCCTATTCTTTGCATTGTAATTTCTGTGCAGCACTGAGTGGTAATGGCTTTTCAAGTTTACAGAGGGGTGCTATCTTTTGATTTTCATTGAGGCATAAACGAAGCTTAGCTATCTCTTTTTTTGACGTCAAAAGACTGCCAAAACATTATGCTAGGCAGGAAAAAAGACACAGTTTCAGCAGATACCTCATACATATCCATAAGCCACAGATAATACCACATTATTGGTATTGTACATCTTGTACTGCCTACACCTCTCTAATTAGGAAATAAAGTCTGATAGCTATTTGAGAGCACTCGGGAAAAGAGTCTGACTGTGGAACTAGAATAAAAGCTGTAAGACTGGAGTGAAAACCCTAGGAAACGGCAGTGCAACAGCCTCTGGAGAAGGATACCTGAAGACAGCCTGGAGAAAAGAGCTGCAGTCCATGGAGAACAGTTAGACAGTCACAGGACAGCTGCTGCGAATGAGACTGCAGCCATGCTGTGCTGTTTCTGGGGGCAGAGGGATGATTTGTGCAGTTTCTCTGCAATTCTGTTTAACTCCATGTTATCTCTCTTAACAGGAGGAGAAATCTATTGCTTTGGGTGATCCTTCAGTGGTGTTTCCCCACCTCTTCCCATTCTGTTGAATAAACAAAGCGCACTATTTTCAATGCAGCTGTAAGAAAGGAGCGCAATCTCTATGCCTTAGCAAGGTGTGGAAATCACTTAGCTGATTGGCACTTGCTTCATGCACTGTTCTGCTACAAGGAAGCGGTACTTTCGTGCAATCCCGTGGTGAAGAACTGATAATAAAACATACGTGACTACCTCTTGTTTTCTTTAAATCAGGTAATGTGACTGAGAGTAAGTGGGTCACAGTTTACAGTTTGCTGCTACTTAATGTCTCTTGAGTTGAGCACAGTCTAAGTCTGGAAATGTCTAAATTATCTTTTAAGAAACCTCATTACCTGGGGCTTTGGAACAGACTGTTTCTCAGCTTCATCATGTATAAGGTATTAGCCAAATGACTATTCAAGTTTTAGATAAAACACTTGTTAACACTTAACGTATTCTGCATTTTAAAGTAAAAATCAGGTAGTGAGGGCGAGAAGTCCATTCTGCCATTGTGACTTGAGTAAGTCAGGGGACATCCAAAAGTAAATTGTCAAATCTGCAGCAATGAATAGCTTCATCTTTCCCATACAGTCCCCTCATCATCTGAACGAGTCTCAGCATCCTCTCCATGCTACAACAACTTCTGTTTCCTCCCCCTTGCCTTCCCCACCTTCCCTGCTTCCCTAGCTCCTCCTCACCAGCTCTGTGGACCAGAAAATAAAAAAGAAAGCCTAAACATCTGCCATAGAGGCTAGCAAACAAACTGAACAACAAGGACAAAGAAGATGTTTCTTGTTCTCTTTGGAAAGACAGCCTTGAGTTTCTGAGCCACGACAAATGTGTGTAAGCAGTTGCAGGACTCAAAAGCTCATTGCTGATTGTTGCTAAAGATCAAAGGCTATTTGTGTCCCCCCCGCTAAAAGCCAGATTTTGCAGCCTTGCTGAATATATAAATAAACTAACTAACTAACTAACTAACTGTGCATCCTTGATCTTGGGGGAGAGCTGGGATTAAGAGAAACAGCGCAGTGATATCCAGTCTGCTCTATGTCATGACAGGAGCTCTTGCTGAGGAGGTTGCATGGGATGAAATTACATGAAATGATGAAAAGCTGAAGGATTAAGGGGTAATCCCAGACTTGAATCTGAGTGCAAGAAAAATCCTTTTGATTGATCCATCCAGCCAAGTTGCAAAAGTGGCTGACCAAGGTCAGCTGTCTGACTCACAGCCTTTAATATAATGAAAATGATCATTGTATTTGCTGTCCCTCTAAAACAGATAAAAGGATGATTCCCAATTGCATTGCACTCTTCTGGCTTGCAGGCAAAATGACCAGAATACAGCCTATGAAAGGCCCATGTAAAGCAGCTGCTTTACATGAAGTGCTTTGGCCTCTTTCAAGCTTGCTGCTCACAGCACCCCATCTCAGATATCACAGACCCTGGCCCTACATGTGGGGAAAGGCTGGCTTGAGTACTCCATCTCTGGGAGTTGTCATGAGGCTGGCAATGGTTTAGCTAACTGACACCAGCACACAAGGTGGTAACCCAGTCACTGTATCACTGGCTCAACAAGATCTGTTGGGAGCCTGTCTCCAGGCACCTACTGAAGCAGAAACAGTCAAATCTGTCTTCTCTACATCTGACAAGAATGAGCCCCACAGATATGGGGGCCCCAAAGATATTGAGACATGTATCCCATTTCATCTGCCTACAGAGCAGCAGCGTGAGCTCAGGCAGGGAGTTTCTGCTGGGCTGGGATCACAATGCGGGGGAAAGAACCTGCAGGGGTCAGGGCTTATTTTGGGACAGGTTCCTAATAGCTCAGATGGCAAAAGAGAAGAAGGAGCTTAGTGAAAATCTCTGAAGTGGCCGTGAAGATTAGTGTAAGCCAGTTCTTGCTGCCCTTCCAGAAATGTTCTCCTCCTTTCCC
>NW_010412289.1:40775-46208 GCF_000710305.1 Buceros rhinoceros silvestris
CCCTACTTTACAGAACCAGCAGTGGAGCTGTGCATAGACCTCCGTAACATCATGCCCTGAAAAGTACCATCTCCACAGCAGGTGTGAAACCCATTAACATCCCCACATTTTGTCTATATACAAAAGTTTTCTTGTCTGGCAGTGTCAGTAGTGGGGCTGAGGTACCCTACTTTGGACAGGGTTTATACAGAGTGGTATGATTCAAAGGCATTTTGCCACCAGCGGTCTTACTGGATTAATGGGTTGTGGTGGAATTTTTATTTCCTCAATTAACTTGCTTGTTCTCTCTTCTAGTGTCCTTGAAAGCCCCTGAAGAGTAGGCAGAATGTACTGGCAACGCATTTCTCTTTGTCTGTGCTTGCCATGGGTTCTTTGCTTCCTCTATTCATCTTTGCATGTTTTAACACCTTTTTTTACCCTTGTTTTTGGAAAGCTATCAGGACTTTCTTTTGCCATTTTGAGTTCTCTTTTTAGCCAGGCAACATGTGTAGTCTTGACTTTGCTTTCTTGTGAAGCTTTTCTGCTTTTTCTCTTTGGGGTTTTCTTTATCTTTTTTTCTATCCCCCGTTTTTGTTTTTGTTTTTCTCTTCTGCCTTCATTTTTAAATGTTGTACAGAGGGGAAGCTGCTAATATTGGGAAAATGCAAGCAAACCCTTCATGTCTAGCTGTGTTTTCTGGAATAGTGCTCAGGTGTTGTCATTTCTTTTGGAGACAGTGCCTGGCTGGGCTGTTTTCCTTCTGAGTCCTGATCTCCACACTTCTTCCAGAATATACACTTTTTGCCTTGCCCACCCTGCATGTGATTTGTAAAAGCAAAGTTCTGCCACGCACAAATTGATTTTCAAGTATGGTCAGCTTGTATGGTGTTACAACATCTCTGTGTTCGTTGTTGCTTTCTGTGCATCTTCTGTACTTTATGGTCCCTTTCACGGGAACAATGCTGGCTTACAGGGAGATGCTCTCCAGCACTTCTTGAATAAATCTCATCCAGATTATTCAGAAAGAACTTCAGAGTAAGTAGCGAGTGTCTCCTCTAATGCTTACTGTACCTGCCCAAACTCAGACACTCTACCTATTGCCTTCTGGTTTTGTACAGCTGTAATTCCCTCATGGTATCTCTATGTCAGTTTGGTTTTACTGTTAAGTGGATCAGCTTTTACCTCTCACTCTTGTGTAGCATCACTGCTGCTTCTTCTTTCAGCCACCTATTTCAATGAGAAGACTTTTGTAAATTACACTCTTGATTTCTTATGAGTTTCGTACCTCCATGCTCAGCCTGTTTAATTTTTCAAACATGCCAAGAGGCCATTCTCCCAATGAAAATCATGGACCTTGAAGTCACTCAACTTTTCACAAAAAATCATCAAAGGTATCTTCCAGCAGGAGTTTCAACTAGCACTCAAATATGTGAAGCTGAAGTCTAATTTTAGTCGAAGGTGTTAGCATATGTGCAGGTCCAACAGATTTCTGAGACTGGCTATGTATATTTTTCGTAGCGGATTGTCCACTTAATCCTGAAGTATATCAAAAGCTGGAGATGCAAGCTGTTACATTGTTTCGTCTTTCTCAAGCTCTCCTGTTATTTTCCTTTTTTATGTAAGTTTTTTCAAATTTTTGTCCTCTTTCTCATAATGCAGTATGTGGTTTTACTGCAGATTAGATGAGATGATGGAATCATAGAATATCTCAAGCTGGAAGAGATTCGTAAGGATCATTGAGTCCAACTCCCTGCTCCTTGCTGGACTATCTAAAACTAATCTGTATGACTAAGACCATCCTCTGGATGATGACCACTTCCTCAGGGAGACTGTCTCAGTGACTGACCATCTCTCACTAAAGAACCTTTTCCTAAAGTCCAATCTGAACTTCCCCTGATGTAGCTTCATTCCATCTCCTTGTGTCCTATCATTGGTCACCAGAGTGAGGAGATCAGCACCGCCCTCTTCACTGCCCACCCTGAGGAAGCTGTAGCCTGTGAAGTGGTCACCCCTCAGTCTGCTCTTCTCCAAGCTCAGCAAACCAAGTGACCTCAGTCGCGTCTCCTAAGTCTTGCCCTTGAGGTCTTTCACCATCTGGGTTGCCCTCCTCTGGACACACTCCAGTGGTTTGGTGTCCTTCTTCTGTTGAGGCACCCAAAGCTGCACACAGCACTCGAGATGGGGCCACACCAGTGCAATGTAGAGTGGAATAATCGCCCCCCTCAGCTGGCTGGCTCTGCTGTGCCTGATGCACCCCAGGACACAGTTGGCCTTTTTGGCTGCCCAGGCACAATGTTGACTCGTCTTAAACTTGCCATCAACCCACACTCTCAGATCTTTTTCAGTGGGTCTGCTCTCCCACCTTTTATCTCCCAGTTTGTACATATAACCAGGATTACCCCATCCCAGATGGAAAATCGACATTCGCTCTTGTTAAATTTCGTATGGCTGCTATGGGGGTGATAGGGAACCAAAGCACATATACCAGAATAACTGCAAGCTGACATTGACATGCAAGAGAACCCCCAAATTGCCAAGAAAATTTATTTTTGAAAGGAATACAGATTTTTCTTTTCTTTCCTGAAGAAGTGTTTGAAAAATATTAATTTTTTAACTAATAGCTTTTTGATTGAATTTTTGCCAGTTATCCAAACCTGGCAAGGTTTATCCAAAGACTGGCAAGGCTCCCACATACCCTTGTTAAGGAGCTGGGAGTGCAGGCTCAAAGTTTTGCAGAGAGAGTTTCATCAACTTCTGGATCTCCAGATCATTTTTTGGAGCTGAATCTTGGAGATGCCACAAGGAGATGTGGTTAATTATTTTGAAATATTCATTATTTTTACAGGTTAATGCAAAACTAAAACAATTTCAAAAGAATCCAATACTACAAAATTAAAGGTGCACTTAGACCAGATTTAATATCTGCAAAAAAAATTGTCAGGAGAATTACTAGAATTAGCAGAAGTTTAGTCATTATAATGCAGTACAAAATGTTTTTTCTTATGTTCAACATCACATTTCTGTTACCAAAACAAACTTTATTACATTGTTACTCTCTCTTCATGAACAAAGAATACGCATGGAAAGATTTTTTTTTTAAATATTAAAAAATAGTTTAAACAATCAGTGAGATGAACTGGTGAAAAAGTCTACAATGAGGGATATCATTAATGCAGTGTCATGTATCTTGTTGCACAATACACAAACCACCCTGTCTGTTTTCCTTCAGCCAATTCTTTAAATACAGGAGGAAGGACAGGACATCTTTAAGTATTGTCTCCATTATGCTTTCTCTATGTGCTTAAAAATTATAGTCCATCCTCATGTTTCCTGACAGAGATAATGACATGCAGGGGTGGGATGTTCTTTATCCCCAGATCATCCAGTGAATTGCATTTTTAGGGAAACTCATAGGACTGCATTTTCTCTGTCTCATCATTAAACTCCTCTGAAACTAGAGATAGGTTGACAAAAAAATCAACAAACAAAGCATTATTCAAGCCAAGTGAATAACTGATTTTCTGGTTTGTAGCACTTCTTCGAACAGCTGGGAAAAAAATCAGCTTAGGCCAAAAAAAGTTGTATTTTTTTTAACATCCTCAACAAGCTGAAAGATTGCAGAATTTTTTTTCTCTCACAAGAGCTAATATGTTGCTAATATTTCACATGATATTGCACTTCATTTGTGACTATTTTTCAGAATTAAACTAAACACTGGATAGAGTTTTCCAGTAAAATATCAGTGAACAGAAAAATAAATTCCTTCTGCAGGCAAAACAAACATAAATACCCTTTTTTAAATTTCCCTTTCCATGCTCAATTCTTTCTTCCTGGATTCTGATAAAACAATTTAGCTTCTTTGAAATTAATTTTAAATGTTGGAAATACTGTACGTTTTCTACTAGAAAAGTTTTGGCCACAATATCTAATCCAGTTCTCTTCAGGCTATTGATGGAATACTATTTCCAAATGCTTTTAAAAATCTGTCAAGGCATGTCAGACTGGAAGCTGTTATAGTCAGAGCACATCTGAATAGGCACTTATTCGTGCGCCTCTTTGGAAGCAGAGGTTTGAAAATTTGGCCACAGAGATACTCATTACTTAGAAACCAGGAGACAACTGGCAAGTACACAAAACTATTGATATGAGCTGTCAGGCTATTTGAGCCAGATGGCCTACATATGAAGATTTATAGTTTTTCACACATCTCCAGTGTTCTTAGCACTGTATAATAAACAGAAAAAAGAAGACATGGTACTGCCCCTGTTTTTCCTGGAAGTCTGTATTTGAAACATCATGTCATATTCAGGGATGTCCATCTGACTACATTGCCTGTCACCTGAGAATGCTAGTAAATTTTTTATTCTACTCTTATCTCTTGTTCTAAATTTATTACAGGAACATAACTTCAAGGGTACACTTTATTTTTTAACTGAACTGCTATTTAAAGCCCTTATTTTTTAAATTTGATCTTCCCCTGCATCCTGGTTGAGAGTGCAGCATACTCAAAAATGCCATAGCATGGTGAACTTTATGTTGTGAACTTCAGACTAATGGATGCTGCTGTCACAATGCTATTTTTGAGAGTGAATTTTCTCTGGCTGCTTATCTTTTTACTGAGCCATCTGGCAGATTTCGGATGCTAACCAATGGAGCGGTACTGTGCCATGTATTAATATGGATCTCATGAATCACTCAATGGGTCAGATTTAGAAAAACAAGACTTTTGTAGCAGACTTCTACTAAAAATGCAACGTCTGGCTAATTAACAGATACTGTCCCTGCCAAAATGTGCAAAAGGAGTACAAGGGTAATGCCCCATTAAAATAAAATAGAGAGATAGAGATGACAAGGGCTTGTGATTATTTAAGAGGGATGGTGTTGCAATAGGACCCGGTCAAAAGTGTTACTGGTTTTCACTTCCAAGGTCCTCAGTGCAAAAGCAGCCATGCTGAAACTGTCTATGCAAGGAGTTAAAGCTGCCAAAGGGCAACCAGACTTCGTAGCTGGTAAAGATACTCTGTACACTTTGCACTGTCTGTGCTATCCAGTCTCTCTTTGGTTCCTCTGGTCCAAGGCAGCTGCAGAAAAAGGAGCCAAACCTCTGTGTTTAGCTGCTGGACCATGAGCTAGCAGCAACCTTAGAGTCTGGGGAAGGAAGGGGAAGCATGTTGTAAGTAGCTGCTCTCGAATAGACATGACTGAGAGGAGCTGCTCCTTCATGAGAGGCACAGCGAAGTCGTGGATGGCTTTTTTTCTGAGAGATTAAATCACTTCTGTGCTCTTTCAAGGAACCAAGTCCTCTGTAAATACCCAAGTGACCACAGGGAAATATTTTTAATTACTCGTGCTGAGAAACTGCCCTAGAAGCAAGCCCTTGTGTTTACTGATGGGAGGCAAAAAAGGTGAAAAGGCAAATCCGGGGTCCAGCCCATCCTTCCCCTCCTCTTTCCC
>NW_010412289.1:46306-65083 GCF_000710305.1 Buceros rhinoceros silvestris
CTTTCCCTGGAAAACATCAAACATGGAACACTCAAAATTTACAGATCCAGGAAGAGAAGGGCTCAAAGCAAATCTAGGATTGCGCTCCATCTCTTTTCTATCCCCTTCTTCCAAGAAAACAAGATGGTCAGTGGCGCTGGTACTTCTTTGTAGCGGTGGGATTTTGCAATGGGGTGGGCATTTCCCCTGCCCCGGCACAAGGGAGGGCAGCAAGGCAGTGACACCACTGTGATTCCTGGCCCCCTTGGCTGGGCAAGAGAAGGATATCCTTTTCTAGATCCTGTATGTGATCGGCTGAGGTCTGGCTGCTCATAACTTGTATCACCCTAAGGACTATGGGTTGTGAAATTGCACCAATAAAACTTCTAGTATCAGCTGCCACAGCTGACTTTGGTGGTTGACCATAAGAGAATGACCCATTCTTTTAATCTGTTTCAGATTTGCAACTCTTTGAGTAACATACTTTCCTTCTTATCCTCGTCCTTCCAGCAAAGTAGCAAAACGAGACATCTTCATAGTGCTCAAATAACCTTAATGACGTATTTTTACCCCTTTCAGTTTTCCTTCCCCTGTTCTCCTTCCTTATAGTTTATTCCTGCTTTTAAGCCTCTTTAGCTGTAGATCACATTTTGTAGCATTCATCTATATGTACACATATGCATATATATATATACACACATATGCATATGCATATACACATACTCATACAAGAATTTACATGGTTTCATGTATTTTGTGCATGGCCAGTGTTGCTGTTGGGTGATGCCCCTTCCTCCCAAAAGAGCAGCAATGCTCCATTGATGCTCCACAAGTGGCTCAAACATCACAGTCCATTTTTGTCCACTTCCCTTTTAGTTGGCGATGATGATGAGCATGAGTTCTTCCTTGGCCCTCACACTGCTTTTTGGAAAACATTCAAGATGCCATGATGAGACTAGGGAAATGATTATGAGTGCTGGCATATTAAGGAACTCCATGATAAAGGGAACTGGTGGGATGGTGTTTTCCTCCAAAATCATGTGAGGGTGCAGAATGATGTTTCCTCTCTTATATGAAAACCACTCTTTTCATATTTACCCAAAACCACGTTTGCCTGAGTCAAAGTCTTTCTGGAGGTGCTCTGAATGCAAGACTCATTTCCAGAAACCCGAAAGAGTGGTAACACCCTTGGATGGTGAAGAAGCTCTTCAGAAGTCACATTTCCTCATGTGACTCCCAGCAAGGAGCACACGGTCTATAAAAACCTTCATTATAATAAAAACAGGTAATGAAAATGCCACATTGAGCTGTCTCTTTTTGATGTTGAGCAGTTGCCTAAGGAACAGTGTCATACATTGTCTTTCTAATGTGCAGGCTTATGCCTTCTGCAAGGCTTAATTCTCATTAACTATCAGCCTAAGCTCTTCAGTCCCAGAGAATCTAGTACCTGGCAGCAAAGACTGAGGGGGTCTCGAGAGCCATGAAGACCTGAGGGTTGTAGTTGGCAGTCTTGAAATCCTTGTCTCTGTACCTGGGGAGTCAGTGTGGACCGGGGCTATTTCTGTGTCTTTGCAAAGGAACTGTGTGGGCTCCCTATTGTGCCTGGGGCTATCCCTTCTCTTCGGGTCTGAGTGCCCTCTCGGACTTACTCAACCACTTTTGTAGCGAACTTGACCTTTTCTGCTGCCCTGAGGCCTCATTCTTCCCTGCGTGATAGGGAGGTTGTTATCATCTATGAAAGCTTAGTAGCTCCCAAAAGGTTACATTGGTCTGTAGGGTTCCTGCCCTACAGCCCAATGTGCTGGTACATGCTAGAACAAGGTAGGTAAGCACAGAAATGAGGTGACAGCAAGGAGGAAAAGCTAACGTACAAACCATGGACAGTATAGTTGTCTTTGGGTAATGAAGCACGCAGCTGAACATTTGCCTTTTTTTTTGCCCTATAGGTGATGGGACAAATATTAAACTGCTGTACTGTTCACTCCTAATCATGCTCTTTCCACAATTTAGTTTTGCAATGGTCAAACAAAACTGAACCAAAAGGAAATAACTTCACAGAGGCTGGTTTGCTTATCAGAAAAATTGGCTTGTTCTACCTTTAAATGAGCTTATGATTTATTGTGTTTATCTAGCAGATAGTAAGTGGAAGCAACTTAAAGGAGTTGGCCAAGAAAATCTCCAACATATTGTACTTCCCTACAAGTGGAGAAGACATGAGCAAATATGAATGAACACCACTTAAGGCACTCCTCCTGGTCTTATGTGTTCCTGCAGAGTCACTCTGCTTTACATGCAGCTGGACCGAATAAATGACCTGTCTTGAATTACATTGTGGATAACCGGGTGTGTAATGTATCCAGCCAGATTTGGTGTTCATGCATGTCACTTGCATAACTGGGCAGTGTGTTTCTTAGGCATTGCCAGGTTCAGAGACATCTCAAAAGGACTCTCTGTTCTTATAAACAAGAAATGTGGTTGAGGAAGATGGCAGGGAGGAGGGAAACCGATGCTTGATAGAAATATTTTCTCTATTGTATAAGCATTTTAGTTCAGTTCAATAAGGGAAATCCATTTAGGTTTTAATGGTCTTCTGCATCTCTTCAAAACATTCTGTGATAGTAACGGAAGGCAGAAATTATTCTACTATTCTGTCATCCTTGGATTACTTCCCACGCTAAGACTCATGGGAATGGAGTAGCTCACAGTCTCTACCACTGTTTTCCCCAAAACGTCTCTACTTCATAGCGGTAATGAGTAATATCCTCTTTCTTTACATGCACTAGACCAGGGTGGCCCCCTTCCACTTCTGCAATAATATTGTCTGGCTCCAGGAGCGAAGGCAGCAGCCTTTCAATCATTAGAAGCCACAGCCCAAGCACACAGAAAGACCTGAGTAGTGTGACTGTTGGCTGTCAAGATTTGAGGTAATTTCTCCCGTTCAAGCCCAAGATCAACAATCTGACAGAAGTGTACAGAAAGGCTGTGCTTCAAAGCAAGTCACAGATCTATAGCATCAGAACTTGTTCTGCACAGTGAGGAATCTTTTCCTGTTCCAGACCCCTCTCCAATCCTGTCCTCTTTCCTCAGGCCTCCAATTTTGCATCTGGTTTGACAAAATTTCTTCTTTCGTTGCTTGCCAACTACCCGAGGTCTTAGGAGGTAACTCCCCTCTTCCATGTCCCACCACTCAGAATGCTGTCACTGGAGGTCACAGATATTATGCTCAGGGCTCTTTATCATCCTAAACTGCTTCTCTTCTTCCTGGTGCATCAGAAAGGTCAAAAGCAGTGGCCTGTCTTTCTCCTCCCAGGAAAAGCCAAGAGCACAAACAGAGCTCTACGCAAGGACAAGCAAGTATTTTCATTCATTGTCATTTCCTTCAACAAAAAAGCTCAAGGTGGGGATTGGTCTGTCCTCTCAAGTAACAACTGATAGGATGAGAGGAAATGGCCTCAAGTTGTGCCAGGGGAGGTTTAGGTTAGATATTAGGAAAAACTTCTTCACTGAAAAGGTTGTAAAGCTGCCTAGGGGAGTGGTGGCGTCCCCATCCCTGGAGGTATTAAAAGACGTGTAGATGTGGTGCTTAGGGACATGGCTTAGTGGTGACCTGGCACCAACTAAGTCTAACTAAGTTGGACTTGATGATCTTAAAGGTCTCTTCCAGCCAAAACCATCTGTGGTTTTGAGTCAGTCAGAGCTGGCATAATAGAACATCTTCTGCCTTCCATGAAATCAAGCTTTCTTCTGTTGGTGCTTAACTCTCAGCAATGTTTAGTTTCCATGGAAAGTGTGAGTTAAAAAAAGAGATGGTTAGACAAGAAAAGAGAAAATTAAAATATCCCTTGCTTTGGTTCTAAAATCTGTACATCGCTTAGAACTCTTTATAACCTCCCGCTGGTCCTTGATCTTTAAGGCATTTCAAGGTGTATCTGCTCATGTCCGTAAGCAGTACTCTAATACCCAAACACAGACCAGATGCACTTGTGTATCTTGGGATAAAAAGCTTAAAAAAGACAAAGCTGGAGATTCTGTTTTGCCTGTTTTAACCTCCTCTGTAGTTCCTGCCTGTCACTTGGTTTGCTGATGTGATCCTTTTGGAGGACCTTTGACATAACCTGCAGGTCACTTTGTACTTTTATAACTCAACAGCTTAATGTTTTCAGCTATGTAGTTGGTTCTTAAAAATGAGATACACAAGGTGCAGAAGCTGTGGAAGAACCACAGGAAATTTGTACCACATTTTCTTGAAGCATTTTCGAAACCACGATGAAGATCTAAACCAAGCAGTCTAAATCTCATCGTGCGCTACAATGCAATCAGTAGAGTCCATAGTGAAGACTCTGTCCATTCCTTTGTACCATAGAGGTATCTGGGACTCCAATTTCATAGGTAATAATCGTAAATCATGTTCTTCACCCAAGAGCTCATTAGAAAGAGTGATGGGCATTCAGGCAGCTGGCATGGTTTATGGTCTGTGTGACAGCAGGATGAATGAGGACATTTCTGAGCTACCCTCATTTTGGTGAGTACTCTGATTTTATAGGAAAATGAACCTACTGCCAAGCAAACTCATTTTACTACAAAAGCCTTCTGCAGCACATGGGCCTTGGAAGCTAAAGTGCAGTTTCCAAAGCTTTCTAACACTATGAAAATGGAAAATGAGAAATCAGAAATTTGAAATGCCATAAATGCATATTCCACTGGAATAAAAATGCGGGGTTTTTTACCTTATGACTCACTTCTGGCACCATGCTATTGCTAAACAATAGTGTAGTTGCCTCTTTAAAGGCCTACACAAATTGCCTGTGCAATTGAAGAACAGGGGATGGAAAGCATTAAGAAAAGAGCCAAGAGAAGAACTTCAAGGTGTTACTCCAACCTCTCTGATCTTTGCTATGTAATACATAGCAAAAAAACCCCTCATGATGAGCCTTCAATCCATCCTGAGAAAAGAGGCAAAGTAAATGACCATAGTGGGCCGAATTCAAAGGTACGTTTGAAATAACCAAGTTTACCCTGCCTCTCTCACTGTCTAAATGGAGGATCAGACTCCTTTGATCTGTGTCTTCTCACCAGCAAGTGACTTGCAGATACGACACAACACCCAAATTGAGCCAGATCCATCTAACTGCACATAAGGCTTTTTCATAATACTCTGCCTATCTGCATTAACACGTCAAGCATCACTCTTTGAATAGCAGGCACCGGTCACAGAAAACTTTAAATTTTTTTTTTTCCCCAATGCTTCTCAAAGCTATCATCAGCAGGTGAAAAGATTCTTCTCTGTATTTGTGAGCGTAACAGCACACTTCCGCTGACAGTGAGGCAAACCTAGTTTTCTTGGACAGTAGTTTTCCTCCTAGCACGATGAGAAAATACTTATGCTACCAGCATGTTGACATGCCTTCAGATGGGGTATTAAAATGCTTACGTTTCTCTTTGCTTTTGTACGCGCATTATTGGTTTGCCCGCAGTGCTACAAATAAAGTATT
This sequence comes from Buceros rhinoceros silvestris, assembly GCF_000710305.1. NCBI lineage: Eukaryota > Metazoa > Chordata > Aves > Bucerotiformes > Bucerotidae > Buceros > Buceros rhinoceros. The sequence goes on from NW_010412289.1 coordinate 51,778, forward strand.
TGTGGCAATTTTAGTTTTCTCTGTTTTCAGAGTGAACCCTGATGTTCCTGGAAGACATTGTGTTTATTTAGGTGGATCTTGCCTGCTCTTGAGAGACGTGAGCAGGGTGTGTGTGCAGGAGATTTTTGTGGCTTTCAACTCCCTGTGAGGAGCAGATCGCAGAGATCATTGGCGCGTAAGGCTGCTTGGCACAGCAGCCAGGATCCGCTCTGCCCCGAGCCATGCCTGCACTTGCACCATGCTGCCAGTACATATTGTTCTCATTTAGATATCCACTGATTCTGCAGGCAGAGAACAAAACAGTAAGAGGCTTTTTCACTTTGATTCCAGGTTTCTCTTCTCATGGCCCAAAGCAGAAGTCTTCATTAGTTTTTTCAGTAGCCTTCTGAATGTTTCCTCCCTGCAAGAGCTGAACAGACTAGCCATTGACAATGGCTTTCGTTAATGTTTAACAACTTGTGGCTGCCTTGCAGAGTTGCTTTTGCAGATGGATACAAGAAGCAATGTGAGACTGACTGCATCTTTGATGGAGATAAGTGAGCACATCTGCTATTCCTGCATGGCCCTTGCTAACATTGGCCCATTCTGTAATCTCTTGTCATTCCAGCAGACCCTGAAGGCAAATTTTCCCGTGAAGGAGCCCTGTCACTGTGCCTTCTTGACAAGTCCAGTATTTGTATTGCCTAAGTATTTGCAGGGTATCAGTATCAAGTTCCATTTGGTGAAACGATTAATTTTATCAGATGAAGGCAGAGGGAACACTGAAGCAGGAGAGCAAGTGAAGGCATGCAGAGGTATAGATTACAGCAGATCCACAACTGGTGTGTATAACAACAGACGCAGAGACTAATGGGCAAAGCAAAACTATGTAGAGCTATAGTTAAGTCAAAAAAAAACAGTGAAACCAGAAACAGTAAAACCTACAAGTACCTGGAGAGCATGTGGATTATAACCAACCAGATTTTCAGAGAAGCTTCAAATTCCTCTGTCATAAAATCTTTTGCAAACTGCTACTTGTAAGCAGTTCTATGTAAGTGCTGAATATTAATATTTTTTTATTTAATCAAAGTCCAAAATTAACAATCAGCCAAACTATAATCAAACAAACAGTTTGCATAGCAGGCTTCCAAGACAGGAAGACTCAAGCTGCAAGAACACCATATTCATGATAACTACCATATTCAGATCCCATGGTTCAGAGCTCCCCTTGTCAGGGGACAAGACTCCACTGTCAGCTGTCCTTAGTGCAAACCTAAGTAAGACTTGTTCATCATGGCTGTATCTTACCCACTACTCAAAAGAAAAAAGCAGCCTTTTCCCCAAGGAGGATGCCTTACTGGTGCCAGTACTGTCTGCCTGTGCACCACCGCTGGTGCACAAAATTTGATCCATGGCTACAAAATCTTTGCCATACTCTGCACTGTTGAATAGAGGAGCAACAGAGCAAGAACATCCCAAAGATGTCATGACAAGATGTAGGCTGAGGTGTGGGAGTTTTAGATAGCTCCTAGGCCATGCTAGACTTCTAATACAACAAACAACCCAGGCAGAGGTGGAAAATAATGCAGAGGTGTGCGCATCTGTGCAAACACACAGTGAATGGTGTTTGCCAGTGAATGCCACTACCTACATGGCACATGTGCTACTTACCAAAGATAAGACCTAATAAATGAACTAGAAGAAGCAGGGGGAAGATTAATGCAGCAGTGATAGGGAAGTCATTCTTCCAAAAGTTAGCACCTGTGCCTCTGAGCATTTGGCAATGATTTGTGGTTTAGTTATATTGAAACTAGTCAAATAATTTAATTAAAAAAGGTAGTAGCACTTTCTATCTTCTAATTAGACATTTGCATCAGAGTTTTCTCAAGGAATGGTCTGCGATCACATAGAAGAACAGCCTTAAAGGACACCTCTTGAAAGCTGTTCATTCAAAAAGAAAAAAGTGAAGAAAATGTGAAGGTATCTTTTGGGCAATAGATCAAATCGGTACTGAAGACTGATATCACTACAGAGGTGGGAGGATACACATAACAAGCTCTTTCACTATGGGCGGTATTACAGGTAATGCCTGAAATTTTGGACTTTGGAAGCCAGATGACAGTCACAAAGAGGTTTATTTGCCCAGAAAGACAAGGCTGGAAGATGATCTCAGAAACTTCTTTATATGATGTGTTTTTTAGATACCCAGCAGAATGCTTTAGTGGGCATGTGTGAAGATGAAGATCTGAAAGTTTTAGAAATACGAACAGAAAAAGAGAGCTGAATGCTGATGATGGTATGTAGGAGTGAGCGTCAGCACTTTCACACTGCTTAGATGTTAAAGTGAGTGGAAGGAACATTGTGAATCTATCAAGAGATAAAGAGTAGGAACAGAGAAAAATTACAAGCAAAGTGAAAGGGCTGAGTTTTGACAGTACTAGGTCATATCTTCAAAGTATGTTTAATGGTGAAACTTCACTGATGTCAGCAATGCTCCACAAGCTGAGGATCTTAGACTACCTTAAAGAGTTGTAGGTTAGAAAGTTAGGACTGTGAGCACAGACAAAAACTGGAATAGTTTTCCAAGGTGAGAGGTCTTAGAGAACAAGTTAGGAAAATTAGTGCCAGTACTGACAGACATTGATGTGGTTCATCCTGCCACAGGGCAGGAGGGTGGACAATGTTTCTGCTCATGTAGTTTGAAGACATGGGATACAAATGTGGCTGAGGATGTGGTTGCTCAGTTTAGCACGAGATGTCTTGAATCCCGCTCTTTCCAAGCACAGCATGGGTGCTTCTTGCCAAAGTTATTGCTAGGCTGAAGCCAGTAACCTGAACAAAAAGTTCTCTCCTATGGACCTTGACCTGTGGAAAACCACTTTTTTGCCTGCATCTTGCCCTGCAGTGACTAAGAGCTAGCAATAAAATCCCCCTCTCTCATTGGACACTAAGAAAAAGTGTAAGTAAACAACAACAAAAAAAAATCTAGATTAATTAGACTGCTGACAACTCAGAACAATTTCTTACGGTTGGGAAGTTATATCTGAGACTGACTGTAAAATCAAATGTGGCAGAGACTAGAACAATAGCAACGTTCAGGTGGAAGTTGACCAGTTTCATTCCTTGATACAAATAGATTTTATAAAGGGCTTCTTTCAAAAGCATTCTGCACTCACACTCGTGATTTGGAGGTAGTACTAACATCCGTGTGGAACAGTTTGGGATTTTTTATTTGTTCAAGGAATTTGTATTGCTTCAGAGAAATCCAGTCCCTTTTACAAAGAAGGAGAAAGCGAGCTGCTTTTCTCTGAGAAAGACTGTTTTGCCTGAATGATACTGCTGGTTTCGAGTGAGTTGTGAGGACTAGAGAGGGAGCGGAGGAGCTTAATTTTTTTCATAGACATGCGCAAGTTCAGACACATGTAGTTCAGAATAGGTAGTTGGATCGAAAATGAACTGTGTCCTTATTCTGACAATAAAATATTTGTACCAAGTAGTCAAATTAAAAAATACACACCCTGCAGAAAAATTATGTTACCAAGGATAGCTAAGGCAGATGTTGGGAAAGTAACTTGGAGTAAAAAGGAAAACAGCCAGTTTTCTGAATTTATTTATTGTGTTATAATGCCTTTACTTCCAGGGATCCTGACCATACAGGCAGGATTTTATTGCATATTTTCTTCATCATAAAAAGGCATATAATGAGCCACAAAGGCTTGAGCCTCATGGGTTGGATCAGGATCAAATGCTCTACAAAACTTCAGGGGTTTTCTAATTCAAGGCTTTGCTCTCACTCATTTCATGCAGAATAGCTAGATTTGGGTTCCAGTCTGTCTTTCTTCATCTACAGGGAAGTCTTCGGCTGAGTAGTTTTCCTGTGGTGTCTTCTCCCAAGGTATCACCAAAAGAAATTAATGCAAGCGGGCATGTATCAGAGATGTAAGAAGACTGGAAACTGTAGGAAATATTTGTAGACAAAAGGTTTGGTTCAGACTGAACTTTATCCGTGCTTACAATTCAAACCTTCAATACCCATATTGGCTTTCTCTGAGAAGTTTTGCAGCTTTATTCTGACAGGTCCTGGTCCGGATAGGACTTTGACACACCAGACAAATGAAGTCAAGTGACTAATTGAGCAACTGTCTGAACAATGAATTTCTCTATGCAGGCTGATGGAAAAATAAGAGAATTAAGAAGCAGGCTGTGAGCATTTTGGGAGGGAACAGAATAGCCCTGGATTCCATATGGCTCTTGGCTATCAGGAGTTTCCAAGGGAGTTTGGTTGGGAAGAGGCCTTCCCTTTGGGTAGTAAGACCAAGAGCTGGACCACAGAGTCCAGCATATGCTACCCTTCTCTCTCTACCTTTCCCCATGCACAGTTGCTGTGTGTTGTGGGCCTCAGTTCTCCTGCCCGTGGTCAGTCTGGCAGCCCACTCCTCTGCCCAACTTGCGGTGTGGAGACCTGCTGGCAAAGCCAGAAACCACATGCCCACCCACATGGAGGACAGGGCTTGCACTCACTGCTTGGATTGCTGCTCCTTGCTCACCAACACCAGTGAAGAGAATCCATAGTTCCTCCACTCACTCATTGCACTCTGAGCAGCTGCAGGTCATCCTTCTGCAAGGCTTCATCTGTGCTCTGAGAATCAGAAGTCCCCATTCATCCCAGGTCACCTACATGGTTTTAAATTGAGGGTCAAAAAAAAAAAAAAAAGCCTTCAAAAAGGCTGGCTAATGTGAGAAAGAGAATCATTTATCTTGGCTGAGAGCTCTGATTTCTCCAAACAGCACTGGAAAGAGAGAGCAGCACAACCTACCCTGCGAGGGTGGCAGCTGAGGGTCACCTCCACCTCAGACACACGTCCACATCTGTTTAGCACTCAGTGCACTTTGGTGGGCTTACGTGGGCAATGAGAGAAAAAGGATTGTGTTGATTCCTTTATTCCCTCTTCTTGGGCTATGCAACATGACAGTGACATTTCCCTTCCCTGCTTGCAATAACGTGCACATCTCCACCATTGCTGGCCCCAAATCCTCACCATGTGCCTCTTGCAACCAGCATGAATTAACCAGTGTGGAAGGAATGTTAAATATCAGGAGGGCTTCTAGGCTAGCAGCTCATGCACAAAGTAAGAAAAAACATGAAAAACTGAAAAAAAAAGAGATTCCCTGCCTTCAGCAGAGCATTACTCAGCCACAAGCTATGTACTTCTGAGCTTCTTTTGCTTCCTTGCCAAGACTCTGAGAGAGGGAAAATCAGGACAGATGCATGGAAAGAAGAATAAATAGGAGTATAATGAAATGAAAAAAAAAACCAAACCAGCATGTCTTAGATCAACCTTAAGTCCCCCCCACTGCTGTTTACCTGTCTGATATTTTGCCAGTGACAGCCATAGAAACTATGTTTTTGAAAAAATTGACAGCACCAGAGCATCTCCATTTTCTCCCCTTGCCTTGTCCTGTTGTGTAACTGAGTGTTGGGCCGGGAGCCAGAGCTGACATCACATTACAGAGGACTGCCTTGGGTCTTGCATAACCTTAACAGGTCAGCCACTTGGAAAGTGGTCATGTGCCATTAGAGAGGTTGCTCTTCTAGCCACTTGACTGCATTAGGAGAAGAGAGTCATTATAGACCAGTCAGAACTGTTAATTGCATTTGCATCATTCACATCCACCATGAGGTATTTCAGTGGGCCCTGATACTTCAGGTCATATTCCTAACCCCTTAAGAGCAAAACTCTAGCTGTTGTGAGTGATTGCAACTGACTGCAGTGCTGTTCCATTTTCTCCCTAGAGGGTTTTGTAGCCTCGAAATGGTTCATGCTTAGTCTGTGGGGACATTGTCAAAAAGATGCCCAGCAGGCTGCAGGTAGATTCAGGGTCCATGCCCATCATCATATGGTTTAGGACTCCAAATAACAGTATCCTTGTTTGCCAGTGGTTATGCTTCCTGGGTCCGGAACCTCTAACGTGCTTGTTCTTGCTGGCTGTAATCTATGTTGCAATAGGTGGTAGCAGCCTGCAGAAATGCAAATGTGACAGAATGAGGAAAGGAATAAAATACATGAAGCTTTTCCTGAAAAATGTGTCCTTCTCCTCCCCACTCCCGCTGTGACACTCAGATCCACTTTCCAGCCCTGTAATAGAAGCCTGGTAGAGCCTGGCTTTAGCACATGCTGCTTTCCTGACCTCACTGCTGGGATGAGTCCTGGAGCAAATTAAGATGATTAAATCCTGATGCAAATTAAGAGCTGCCAGCCTGTATCTGCCCTTAGCACTGCCTTTCCCCTTGAAAGGAAGAATTCAGGATGTGGTCGTGAAAATGAAACACAGCAGATGGCTACGCTACTCTTGCAATGCAAAAGGTGACATACAGTTTCCTCTAGCTCTGCTTTCAGGGTAGCTCTTACCTTCCTTGTCTCTACATGTTTCAAGGTATTTGGACACATTCACCTTCTCATGTACCCAAGAAGGTAGGATGTTATTCAGGGGAAAAAAACAAAACAAAAAACAAAGAGGGGAAACAGAGATAATCCCCCACCAGTGAGATGCTGTTCAAGCCTCTACATCCTGTACTACAGTTGAATATCCTTGTACAGGTACAAAAGAACTCATTCTGAATAGTATAAAGACAAAACTGACAGCCTGTTTCTCTTCCAAGTGTTGCATTACGTCCCTTCTTATTTAGCAGGGTGATGGTGTTATTTTTAGGGTATTAAACAAGATGTGACACTTCTCTGTCTCATTCTTTTGCTGTATTTTATCTAAACAATTTTAAAGATGACAGCTACCAACAATCTTTAAGCAAAGATTTGTTTTGGTAAATTTATTCCTGCCGTGATTATGCTGACAAGCCCTCAAAAGAAAAAACTCTCCCATAAACTTTGAGTGAGATGCTGTGATTGTACTTTTAGGCTGAGTGAAAGGAATTCTGCTCTGCTGCAGAAACCTTTCATATACTGCAGGCTGTTGACATTCTGCTTCCATATGGTCCCAGCAAATCTCACTTTCTTAGCAGAGCAAGTTGGGGCAAAGAAAAATATTGGGCAATGTATTCTCCAGCATATCCCCACATTTTCTCTTTTTTGGCTGCAACGTTTCTTCTTTGGCAGGAGCAATGAAAACACTTTTAAAATTAATGATTTACCACACCACAAGAAATCAATTCACAGAAGAGCAGTTTGCCCCATGGATCCTGATGATTTTATAACCATCTGGGTCGCTATAAAAAGTCATACTACCAAAAAAGCCAAACAAACCCAGAAGAGCTTTAGCTTAAAGAGCTCTACCTTTAGCTGGTTTACCACAATGGTGTATACGATTTATGAGAGCATTAAGTATATCAACAAAGTACTCCAGGTTCAGTAATTTTCAAATAACAGCTGATTTTCATTTTTTCTTTGGCATTTATACACACATCCCATTGCAAGCTTGATTCATTTCTTTTTGCACTGGAAAACATGTTAAAGCTGGAATAGTAAGTCAAGAATGTGGGAATTCATACATTGTGTGCATATGTGGTTTAGTGGTGTGTGCCATTTGTACACATCACTGAGGAAGTTAAATCACTTTTGGATACAAATTTCAGCAACTACTTCCAAAACTCTGTCGACTTCAAAACTTTTAAGTTACGTTCTCCACAACCTGTTATTGAAATATTTCTTGCCAGCTCAAGACAAGCACCATTTTCTGAAGCAGAGATTTTTCTTCTTTTAATCTGCGGGCTGCAAAGTGACACTTCTTACTTGCACTTGCAGATTGGCTTCCCCAAACTGGAACTGACTGTCTTCTCTCTGTTAGGAACACACTTGCTCTTGTGTACTGAAGGTTTTTGTTGTTGGTTGTTTTTTGTTTGTTTTTTTTTTTTGACTTCTCAGACTTCATCATGAAAATAAATGCGGTGCTCTTCCACGAGCAAACAGTACTTCATTCATTTATGCAGTTGTTAAAGAAGCCTTGGAGTTGTGGACATCAACACAAGGCTCTCATGGTCTCAGCAAACTACTGTTCCTTTGTGGTGTGTGCCACAGTAGTGACAGTAGTGACACAGAATTTACGTGACAAAGGAATTAAAAAATATCTTTAGTGCTGGCTTCCAGATGACTGAAGAAGAGGTTTCAATAGAAGGAATCGTGACTCATACACCAATTTGCAAAATTGCCTCTCTTTGCTAGGAGGTACAGCATTCTCTTTGTTCCTTTCAGTCTGTTTCTTACACTGGGTGACAGACTGGGCGCCATAGGAGATGATGGACTCTGCGCAAAGAAGCTCTGGCTTCCCACTGAATCTTCTGTTTCAGACATGGGTCTACTACAGTTGCCCTGCGACTGGTGGTCCCTTGTTCTGCTGGGCTTAATGGCCCTGTGCCATCTGCGCAGACAACTTTCAGCAGGGGCAGTGCAGCCTTGGGACGGTGGGCCCAGGCAGGCCTCTGTGCTGGCATGAGCTGGGAGGGCAGTCAGTGCCGCAGAGTAGTCTTCCCTGGAGCTTGCTGAGCTTAGTGGCCTCCTTAGAGCACAAAAAATGCTTCTCCAAATAGGTTGCTTCCACCAGTGGCTCAGTTAGTGAAGGGATTAATTTAAAAGCGTATGTCCTCCCCCTCTGTTGGTACCACCACTCTAGCTGTGTTCTGTCTCCCTTGCCCCGCTCTCGCCAAACATTCTTTTTAGTGCATTTTTAGTGCATTTTTAGTGCATTTAGGCTTTTTAGTGCATTTCCCCTCGTTCCCATTATATATATTAAAAAAATCCAGCTGATGCAAAGATTGCCTCTCTAGGGGAACTCATCTTTGCTCAGCAATCATTGTCACTGTAACCTTCCCAATGGAGTTTAATTATGTGCTTGCGATTAAGCAATTATGCATTATCAGGAACAGAGTAAATCAAGCCTTTTATCTCCACTAACAGGATATTTCCTGTGAGTGTTACTGCCAAAAGAACCTAGGGGAAAGATGGGATGATTTTGCCTGTTATGTAAGTGTGTTTATTTAGGGAGCCTGCAGCAGGGTGCGTTGGACGCAGCCACCTCTGCTCCAGCACCAGCGTGGCTGCCCAACCCTGCGTGGCCAAGGGACTGGACCCACACGGTAGTGAGTGGCTGGGTGGCTGTGAACCACAGCTGCTTTCGTGGCATGCTGCCAAGCCCTGCTCAGAAGCAGGCAAATCTGTTTGAGAGATACATATGCACTCGCAGATAAAATTCCTCAGGCACAGTCGGATGGTTGCCCTCTCTGAAGACGCTTCATTTGCAGAGAGGAGGATCTCAGAGCTGCTGCAAGATTTGCTGTGCAGATAAAAGAGGAAAAGAGGCCACCCATGCACTCACTTGCTCTGCATTCAATTAGCTTGCTTGCTGATGGGCTAGAATTGCAGCATGCATTTTCCCACTGATTGATCCCTTAATGTAAATGAGCCCTGGTTTTAAACTCAAACCATACATACTTTTTCCCCCTTGGAACTCTTCTTCTCTGGTATTCTGCTCAGAGTATACTTTCCCTCTAGCTAGGATCTGCAGCACCAATTCAGTTGAGGGCCTGCATTATCACATTTATATAAACAGCTCTGAGGTGGCCATTTGCCTCAAAATGTTTGTATTTATTCATTGTTTATCTTGTCTCTTCTCCTAATACTACTTGACAAGACTCTGAAAACTTGTCCTGTGCAGCTCTTCCCTCTTGTTCCTCTAGACTCTTTACGCCTGTTCCTCCAGGCTCTTTATGCAGGAATAATTAATGTAATGTGTGTGAAATATTTCTATATATGTCTACAAAAGCTTAGCTGGCCAATAATAGTGATGTTCTGATGTTTGAGATTCTTCCGTGTATTACAAAATTTAAGTTTAAAAAATAGATTGTCCTTTTATGATTACAATTTATCTCTGTTTCAGAATATTTCTTGCCTTCATGAACCACATGTTCCCTAGTGGCTTTTCAGACTTTGCTCCGGAGCTTTACCTTCTGTGACTGCAGGAATAATTATTTAGTGGCTAGTGGCTCCAGATCCAAGATGTCACCAGAACAGAGCCTTTAGGATCTGCAACAGTGAAAGAACACAATAAATATAGTAGAAGCTATTAACAGTGCTCAGAGCTACTGGATAACAAGGTGTAGATTCTTTCACACAACTTACTAGCAACAGCCATACCTAAAATCATGAATCCGATATAGGAATTTAACGAGAATAAGCTGTAATCAAATTATGCCCCTTCCAAAGCAGAATGGTTCATTTCTTCACAACCCAAAATATCTTCCCCAAAGTCTAATTTCTTTGTGCTCAGAGAAACGAAAGCAGCTAGATGACATGGTAGAAAGGCATTGATTCTGAATAATATTATAGTTGCTTTCTTTAAAAAAGGAAAAGACAAAAGCAACTTTAAAAACTTGCGGTTGTCATAGAATCGAAATTTTCCATAGCCAAGTATGGTATTTCTGAACACTGCTATTTAGCATCTAATCACATTCAAATAAGAAGTTTGTAATTAATATTTATGAAGACAGTAGCTCATGGGTTTTTATATTATTTCTATTAAAAGCAACATAACAACTCTGCCAGTTTTGGTTTCTATATGAAATCTGGCAAGAAATTCCCTCAGGTCTGACTGAAGATATTGTAAAATCTTGCCATCAAGAGTAAGTCAAATCACATTTGGGTATGCAGGTTTTGAAATAACAGGCCAGATATTGTTTAGGTTAAAATTGTTCTTTGGTGAACTGAACAGCTGTTTATGCTACTTTGTACCTTGTTTTCTTTTGTGTAGTCTCAGAGGGTGATTGGAAATAGTGAAATAACCCCAAGTAAGTGAAGGACTACATAGTTTCTAGGATGGTTTAATGTAAACTTGAGGTGCAGCAGACTGAAGTGGGAACTGATCTTCAGTGCGTTCCATAGCAGATTGTGAATGTTGGTGGTCAAAGGCAGTGTTGTCTCTCCTGTTCACAGCTGACTGCATCTCCCATGCAGCCTTCCCCATGATACCTGGGGTACCAGTTCTTCAAGACATGACTTAGGTAATTCTAGAAGTTTGGGGGCAATAGGTTGGTAATCTGATGCTTATTTAGGACGTTAGTGTTGTATCTGAATAGTTTCTTGAAGAATACTAAAAATTAAGGAAAGAAAAATTCTTTTGTATGATCCTAAAAGATCTTGTGATAGAAATCGTTGGGCTTTGATTAAAAATGTCAAATGGTACTTTCAGAGGCATCTGTGGAGATTTGAGATAGATGTGTGCGGACCAAAAGCAGAAAAGGCACAGAAGAATATGCTTTGCCAGTGGTATTCTTCAGCCCCATGGGACAGAAAGCCTATGTGTATATCCATGCAGAGGGCTTGAGAGCTGCCAGTTCCTGTTTAGAACCCTCCTCCACCCCATGATTGGTCCTCCTGGAGCTGAACGTGATCTTAATGGAAATAAATCTAGCATGAGGGGATGGGCGAGCAAGCAGAAAGATGGGAAAGAGGAAAGTTTTCTCTCAACCATGCAGCAGGACAGTCCCTGTGTCAAAAGTCCTTTTGCCTTAGAACTCACCCACCCCTCACCCATGACAACTCATGTTGTCCACCCCACACCATCTCCTGCCAGTATTTTGACTACACTGTCCCTTTGTGCTCCCCATGGATCTCAGGAATGAAGCCCGTGACTCCTCTGCAACAGCTGGATGGGATCCCAGGACCTCGCGGACAACACTGCTCCTCCTCAGTGACACCCACGGGGGTGAAAAGCCATAGGAGTTGAAGAGTCAGCATCTGCAGTCCTGAGTTATTTGATTTCCATTTTTCTTTTTCAGTGCTCATTCCCATGGCTTCAGTTTGTCCCGTAGACCAAAATAGCTCCAAGGCCATGCGCATTGTGTATGTGGCAAAACAACTTCTCACCCTGCCCAGACCTGGACCACGAAGCTTTTCTGCAGAATGAGGATGTGTGAGAGCATATCCTCAAGATGCGACAGGCTATCTGCGCTCAGCAGCTGCAGAAGTCAAGTCAAGTTTGTGCTCCCACGTGAGGATTTTTACCAAATTTTGTGTTTGGTCAAGAAGTGTGTGTGCAGGAGTCCAGTGATACTGTTACTTTAATTAATAAAGTATGCCCTAGAAGTCCTCTGAAAGTAATTATCTCCTTAAGGAGGCTCTTGGTGACTGGTTAATTTTCATTATTCCAAATTGCAGAGCCTATCATCTGTTATCTGTTTGCCCTTTGGACTGTGGATGAAAAATCTGTGCTGCTTACAAACTGCTGGACATGCAGTGCCTTATCTAAACACAGAGATTGCAGTATTTTAAGTCTCTCAAGGCTGTTCACTTGCCCTTTGGAGGCCTTCATTGCATCTTTTCTTTCTGTTTCATTCCTCTTACAGTTTGGAGTAAAATATTTACTCTAATACAAATATTTAAAGTAATGTAGTTCTCCCGAAGTCTGGGAGCAGCAAAATTAACAAATGAGGGAGGAGTCCAAAGTAAATGAAAGAACAAAAACTCACGTTACAACAAACACATAATTACAACTATTTTTTCTGTAAACTGTCATGTTTCACCTTATAAAACCCAAAAGATATCTTATTTATCTTTCAAGATAAGAAGAAAAGAAAATTAAACACTTCACTGGAGAATAGTAATGGAATTAGTCTGTTATCAAGAACATATAATTGGAAATTACCAAGAAAACACTCTTAGAGGAACAGGAGTATAAGCTAGCTTCTTGCACAATAAAATGGAAGTGTTCTTAATTATAAGCTGCAGTATCAGTAAGTTGTTGACCAGAAATACTAGGAAAATCCACTGTGTTTATTATCCACTCTCCCATGACTCATAGAGTCTTCTAGCAACACACGTGAACACAACAGATTTTCTCACGATCAATTATAAGTACATACCAGTGTAAGGGTAGGAGAATATCTATAAAAAGAGCAATCAGACAGTCAGATATAGGCCACATAGAAACTTGTTTCCCATTTTTTTCCTAGACTTATATTTGCTGAATTTCTACCTTCTTCCAATCCATTTTGCATAGACTTCAGCAGCGCATCACATGTTCAGTAGTTCGCTGATCCTGGGCTCCCTTGCTGCAAGTTAATATGTCAAAATGAGACCCCTGTGCTTGAGACTGCGTCAATAAAATCATTTTGTGCCTTGTAAAAGGGTAATGCAACTGCTCCCATCTAAGCAGCGATGTCCTGGTAACTAATGTTTCATTGGAAGGGAGAATTTCACTTTGAAAGCTGTTGCAAAGTAGGTCAAATTTATGCTAGCAAAGGCCAAATTCAAAGCTGTATCTCTTCTGTCCTGCAGGTGCTAGAACTGGTGCAAGGAGAGGGGAAGGCTTGGGACGGCTCTTT
>NW_010412289.1:65188-67065 GCF_000710305.1 Buceros rhinoceros silvestris
TCTTTCCCTTTTTGGAGGATGAGCGGAGAGTGAAGTGATGGCAAAGGCTAAGGTACACCTTGCACTGCCTTTTTTCTCTGGCCAGGCTTGTGCTAAGACAGTTTTCAGTCTTCAGGAAGGACCATGCATGATAATGTGGAGGAGCCAGGGCTCATTCACTTGAGATCACAGATTAAATGAAATTTTAAAAGAAAGCAGAACTGTTTTAGCTTGGATATTCTGAATCATTTCATTTAGCTTTGTTAAGGGTTGAGGGACCGAGGTAACAACTCCTCGAATCCTTAACGGTCCCCTTTGTCTTGTTAGAGACAGAAGGGGTTTAAAGGGGAAGGAAGAAATTCACACCTCGGTCTGCGTTCGGAAAACTGAAACTAACTTTTAATGAACAATAAAACCGCACAACTATACGCTATTATATATAGGCACAAACCGAGAAAAGGGAAAAAAAAAATGAAGAAGAAAAGATTTACACAAGCTGTTATTTTCAAGGTCAGTTCTTGGCAGGCAGCCAGGCCTTGCCCCACTCTGGCCTAGTCGGATTCCTCTCGCTCTGGGAAAGGGGAGGGGGGGCGTCCTCCGTGCAGCGAGAAGCAAAATCTAACAGCAGAAAAAAGCTCTCGGCACGAAACAGCAGAGAGTCCGGATGTTCTCACCCGATTCAGACGGGACAGGACCCACGGCAAAACAGCTCAGAGAGTTCAGAGTCTGCACTCTTCAGGAGACCTGGGGACTAGGCCTCAGGCTTTTGGCCTAGCTCGGCAGCCAGGGCCTGGTGGGAGTCCTCCCTCCGTGCAGCCGGCGGAACTCCAAGAGAGCGAGTCGCTCCCCCAACCTGCTGCTTTAAAGGCTCCCGATGTAACGTGTCACCTGACTCCCTTAACCAATTAAATGCGGAATTATCATATTTGCATGGAATAATTCTATTTGTCCATTACCTAAAACAAGGAAGTTTCAGCTCAAACCAGAACAAGCTTGAAAAGTCTGAACAAAATATTTTGCTGTTTTTGACACCAGCTATTTTGGCACTTCCAATTCCATTAAGAAGCTTGATAATTTGACTTCTTGTCTACATGCATGAAAAAAGCCAACCCAGATGCATTATCAAATCTCTCATGTGTGAGAAGACCTGATTTTTACCATCCCTACTGAATACAGCTCTCACAAGACTGCAATTCCTTTGCAATATATCTCCATAGCCATTGTCTGAGCTCTGCTTGTTGAGCAGTCCAGCGAATTTGTACATGATTTTTTACCATCTTCCCATTCCAAAAATGCATGCTAGGATCCTCCTCTCAATGTCACACTTCTGTCTGCAGCTGGGACCATCCTAGCTGAGGTCCCCTTGTCTTTGTACATGAGCACAGGAATAGTAGACCCTGCAAAGTGTAACTGGTACACCAGAGCCTTGGTTTTCACTTGTGACAATCCAAGGCAGAGTTTAATAGCTGGATAGCAATGAGCTGTATTTAAACCGGTGACCTACAAGGTGAAAGGATCCATAACCCGTTACTAATGTCCTCAATCATCTAGCTCTCTCATCAAGCAAGAAATTCTTGCAGATTTGTAGCAGCAGCAGCAGCAGAAGGTGTTAGAGTCAAAACCCTTTAACCAAATAGTAGAAGAACACAAGGACTGAATAAGTATACAGTATTTTTCTTCCAGTGTTGGTCTGTCTGGCAAAAGCTCCACCTACATTTTATTTCTGAGCTGTGCCTTGGTTATCCAAACTTCCTGCATGCTAGACACATCCTCCTGCTGGTTTGGCTGTCACAGCTTTTACTGAGCTCTTTCTACCTCCTTTATAGATTGTTACATAGCCTGATAAATGTGAATCCCTTTACTCCAATCACTAGCACCACAAATCCTCTCCCTGGGAA
>NW_010412289.1:67139-68187 GCF_000710305.1 Buceros rhinoceros silvestris
AAAGAGTAACTTGATAGTTAACAAAATTACAAAGATGCACAACTTCATCACACGCTCATTATTTGCTGTTGCTGTTGCTGCAGAGCTGTGTGGGAAAGGCAGTCTGGTGCCCTGGAGGTCAAATCTGCAGCAGTGCATTCAAGATGTCTGAGCTCTTGAGAGCATTTGCTGGCATAGTGAATTAAATTTAGAGCTGTGCAAATCCGGCTTTGGATTTAGATTTGTGACATTCACCTTTGACCTGGCTTTGGATGGTGATTTGGATGCCTGTCTTGAGTAAGTATGTGGGCAATGTGCATTTTGTGCAACCTTTCAGCACAACAAAAGGGTAAAATGCCTGTGAAGAATACTTCACCTATTAATTGATATTCCAAGCTATGGCATCTGCTTGTGGCTATGTCCCCTCTTTTCTCTAAGATCAGGCTTTAAGGAGTCTGTGATAAGAATAATTTCAATTGAATAGCCTTGATGCAAACAAAACACCATCAAACGTTGATGTGTTCTAGACAAAGATCTGAGTAAGCAGATTAATGTATAGACTTCTTGTAAGCTACAATAGACAGTCAGCAAGACAGACGTGGCTACCAGGGCAGGTTGCACACAAACTTAGGTTCGCACTGTGATGGTTTGGGGATTTTCCATTTCTTTTGTGAGGACAAGGGAAAGCAAAACTGAAGAGAGGTGTTATGGATGTCCAGAAAGATGCTGAAAAACAGTCAGAGAAGACCTTCCTTGGATGTATTAACAATTAAGATCTAAAACCAACCTTGTGACAAGAGCTGCCCTCACAGACCAGATAAAACCAGGAAGACCTCTCCATGTCCTGTAGGTGACTGACACGGTCTGGCTAGTCCTTCCTCTCCATAATTAACACCCAGATATGAGCATTGATGTCAAAAGCTGCATCTCTTTTCTAATCTTGTTTCAAAATACTCCACCATCTCAGCCATCCAGACGTCCTGTGCTAATGGTTACTATGAGAGGAATTCTATCTTTGATCCCTTTTTGGAGCCACCTTTCCATGTGCAGCAGTGATTACACTGGTCAC